>NC_043001.1:59677582-59800082 GCF_006345805.1 Octopus sinensis
TGAATGTCTTCTGCTCTTTGATATTAATTGAAATTGATGAAGTGTAACGCATTACCATCTTCCTTTTCGTATCAACTTCAATTTGTGTGGTCCAAATTGGTACTATATTACTACAGATATAACCACAACAAGAAACCACGCGGTAAGGTAATATTCCTTGATGAAAAAGCAAATTCTTCTGCCCAGATAACAATTTTGCTTTCGTTACTAATGCAGAAAATATGAGAACGTTTCGGGCAGCTATCATTTTCAGCTCATAATAAAACTAAGGTTGTACTGTGTTGAGTTCAGCATATGAAGATTACATCTACACCTGTTAAATTATTTCACTTTGGTTGCTTTGATGAGAGCAAGATTTCCAGCTGATAAGTTGAAGAAGCCACATGAAGAGACATATTTACAAAGGAGTATCCCGTGTTTGAGAATTTCATAGATACATTTTGCATTGACTGGAATTATATGTGCTATATTTATGGACGTCACTTAATTTTTTTCTGTAAAAATAAGCGAATCATATTTCTTGCCATAGAAAGCTGAAAGTACAACAGTAATAACATACACATACTGAAATATTGACACCCACCACACACACACACAGAGGCATCTATACTATCACTATAGATACGTGTTGTGTGCATATGTATACATATCTATATATATATACATACACACCCCATCCCATACATTCATAGATGTATATATATATATATATAATATATATATATATATATGTATATATATATATATATATATATATATATATATATGTATATATATATATATGTATATATAATATATATATATATATATATATATATATATAATATATATATATATATATATATACCCCCCATTCCATACATAAATACATGCATATATACATACATATATGCATATACATACACATAGCTAGATAGATAGATAGATCGCTAGCCACTCAACTTTTTTTCCTTTCTCTCCCTGTTTATTTCTGCGTTCCTTTCAATCGAAGAGCGTAGGCTCGAAACGTAAATGGCTCTCTCACTTCCCGAGGGTTAAACTATTATATATATATAATTTTTTTGTAAACATCCTGCATTTTTTCTTGTGCCTATATAGACGTGTATATAGATTCATTTCTACGCGTGTGTGAATATGTATGAGTGGGCGGGTATGTATGTATATAGATGTGTGCGTGTGTGCGGGCATAAGAATGCATATATATAGACGTTTTTACTCAGTATTTTACAGTGTTTTCGGTTTTTTGGGCGTATGTATAATCCATTTTTTGTGTATGCGTGTGTATGTGTATGCGTATATAAACATGTGCGAGTATGTACATATATGGGCGTGTGTGAGTGTGTGCGTGGATAAGGGCATGTCCGTATACGAACGTGGTTTTACGCTTTGTATACTTCCTTATGTTTTTTCTATTGTGTTGCTTTTTTTCTGTATTGTTAACTTTGACCATGTTTTTTTCTTGTGCTTTTGCGTATATAGACGTATGTATGAACTTTTACGGTGCACGTGTGTGTGTATAAGTTTGTATATATATACGTATACATTTGGTGAAAAATGCGTGTGAAGATGTGTACGTTTTCATAGTGACGTATACGTACGCACGTAGGTGCGCGAGTGCACATGTGTGCGTATGAGTAGGCATGCTTACGTGTTTACTATGAACTTTTAACCTTATTTTAATTAGCGGTCATTGGATTAGCGCTTTTAAATAAGTAGCGGAATTATAACACAGTAATTTCCCTTTGTATGACGGTCTGTTTTCATAGCGTTTTTCAGATGGCCAGATAACCGAAGAGATGGTGTTGTGGATTTCTACCTCGGCATCCGAAACTCAGAGTTTTATCTTGGCTATTGAATAATTGTCACATATTATTTTACAGATAAATTCCCTCTATTTACATAATATTGAGGTCTCTTTCTTTTGTTATCTTACCGTTTTTACCAATACACACACACACACACACACACACACTCACACACACATACTTATATATATATATATATATATTATATATATATATATGCATATATATATATATCGAATCCCGGACCGGGCTGCGTGTTGTGTTCTTGAGCAAGACACTTTATTTCACGTTGCTCCAGTTCACTCAGCTGTAGAAATGAATTGCGACGTCACAGGTGCCAAGCTGTATCGGCCCTTGCCTTTCCCTTGGACAACATCGTGACGTGGAGAGGGGAGGCCGGTATGCATGGACCACTGCTGGTCTTCCATAAAAAAACAACCTTGCCCAGACTTGTTCCTCAGAGGGTAACTCCCTAGGTGCAAACCCATGGTCAGTGTCTGTCCGAAGGGGGTAATAATTCACAAATATATATATATATATATATATATACGAAAGAAGGTTTGAAAATGCATTTTTAAAAGGTATCTATTTACTTTACCGGTTTCACTCTTTACAAAAAGATTCTCAAAAGTAACATGTAAAAGTTTGGTTGTGTTAATTATGGGCTGTCACAAAATGCTACAATACATATATACAGTCTTTTGTAACATTGGCTGTCACAAAATACTACAATACATATATACATTCTTTAGTAATAAGAACATGTTAAGAACATAAAAAAGTTTAACAAGATCATGAAAATATTGGGCACAAAAGATTACAACATATATATACATTCTCAAGGCAATGTTAAATAGTTTCTAGAAGGAATTATTAAAAATTTCAGTGGAATATTGGTATACACGCCTAGAATATTATGAGTTAAAAAAACATTACACTATAGTTCAAACTGACCTGGTTCACCATGTTATCGTAAAATACTATTTACTATTTCAAGAGACACTGTAGGTGTGTTTGGGTGGGGAGATTAAGAGTAATGTAGAGCTGAAAAGAATTTCTTCTTTTTGTCTCTCTTTCACGCATCAATGATTGGGGGGGGGGTTTAGAGGTCAGAATGGTGCGAGTGTGTGTGTGTCTTTGTGTGTGTGTATATACATGGTGTAAATAGATGTGTCTGTGTGTTTTTAAAATTTGGTAGGATGGTGTGTGTATATGTGTGCCCGTTTGTCAACCGTGTGTGTGATTGTCTTGGTGTTGTGTGTGTGTGTATGCATGTGCGTCATTGGCATTTGTCATGGTACTGTGTGTGTGCATGTGTGTGTATATGCGTGTCTGTATGGAAGTCAGAATGGTGTGAGTGTGTGTGTCTTTGTGTGTGTGTATATATGTATACATGTGTTTGTGTGTGTGCGTGGGCTGTTTTTGATTGGGCCCAGGGTCCTTGTGGTGTAAATAGATGTACGTTTTTAATATTTGGTAGGATGGTGTGTGTATGTGTGTGCGCGTTTGTCAACCGTGTGTGTAATTATCTTGCTGTTGTGTGTGTAGTATGTGTGTGATTGGCATTTGTCATGGTGCTGTGTGTGTGCATGTGTGTGTCTTTGTGTGTGTATATATGTGTACATGTGTTTGTGTGTGGGGGCTGTTTTTGATTGGTCCCAGGGCCCTTGTGGTGTAAATAGATGTTTTTTAAATTTGGTAGGGTGGTGTGTGTATATGTGTGCCCGTTTGTCAACCATGTGTGTGATTGTCTTGGTGTTGTGTGTGAGTATGTATGTGTGTGTATGTATGTGTGTGTGTATGTATGTGTGTGTATGTATGTGTGTGTGTATGTATGCGTGTGTATGTATGCGCTTGATTGGCATTTGTCATGGTGCTGTGTGTGTGCATGTGTGTATATGTGTCTGTATGGAGGTCAGAATGGTGTGAGTGTGTGTGCTTTTGTGTGTGTGTATATATGTATACATGTGTTTGTGTGTGTGTGTGGGGCTGTTTTGATTGGTTCCAGGGTCCATTGTGGTGTAATTAGATGTGTTTTTTAAAAATTTGGTAGGATGGTGTGTGTATATGTGTGCCCGTTTGTGTGTGTGTGTATGGTGTGGTTAATGTTTGTTAGTGTGTTGCATGTGCGCTCGTGTGTGTATGTGTTTGTTCGTATGTGTATGTGTTTGTTCGTATGTGTGTCCATGTCTGTTGGGTGTATCTGTGTGGCGTGTGTGTGTATGCGTTTTATGTGTGTTGATATTGTGTATGTGTTTGTGTGTGTGCGTATATATGGTGCGAGTGTGTGTGTCTTTGTGAGTGATTTTGTATATCTGTATGTGTTTCTGTGCGTGTTTGTTTTGGATGTGTGCTTGGGGCGTATGTTAGAGCATGTTTAGTTGTGGTCTGTAGTTTTGAATAAGATTATTTTCCCTATTTATTCGTGTTTTGTCTGTGGTGTTGTCCAGGCATTGGTATAGTGGGAAAACTAAGAATTTGGGGGACTTATTGTGTGCACAGAGGTCTATGTGTCCACAAAGTGGTATCTGTCTTGTGGTGAGGTCCCTCAGTTGTTGGTGGTGAACTGTCATCCTTTCTCTGAGGGTAAGGCTCGTTTTCCCTATGTAATTTTCGTGGCACCCTTCACACCTTATGACATAGAGTAAATTTTTTGATGCGCAGGTGAAATTATTTTTTATGATAAAGGTGTGTCCTGACTGGAACTTGTACGTTGATCCCTCAGTGAGGTGGATGCAAGTCCTGCAGTTGGAACGACCACATTTTTTTATGGTGGGCGGTGGGTTTGTGTTGTGTAATTTTGCGTTGGTGAGTAGGTTTTTTAGGGATTTAGGTTGTCTCTTACTTTTTATTATTTTATGAGCTGCGAGTAATTTTTTTAGGCGTGGGTCTTGATTTAGCTGTGGGATGTTGTTGTATATAATAGTGTAAGCATCTGTATTTCTTGGATTGTGTGTTGAGAGATAGGGGAGGCTATTTACTGTACTGTGGATGTGTTTTGGTTTTCGTAAGTCTTGCGTGTTAATTGAATTGGCCCGTTCTATTCCGTTGTCCACTAGTGATGGTGGATAATGTCTTTCGAGAAGAATTGCCCTTAGTCCTCGGAGTCTTTTATTTCGTGTTGTGTTATTTGAGGCAATTGTGCAGATTCTCGCTAGGTTGAAGGGGATATTTGTCTTTGTGTGCTTTGGGTGATTGGTGGTGAATAGAAGGTATTGTTTAGAATCAGTGGGTTTGTAATGGATGTCAGTTTCAATATTGATGCTTTTTTTAATGATTAGAATGTCAAGAAAAGGGAGTTGGTCCTGACTACATTCCATTGTGAATTGGATGTGGTTGTTTACACTGTTGATAAGGTTTTTGAAGTCAATAAGTTGGTCGAGTGTGTGGGACCATAGGGTGAGGCAATTAGCTAAGTAGCATTTCCAGTTCTCCAACATGTATTTGTGGAAAGACTGGCCGTACTTATATTTGAATTTTTCATAAATATGTGATTCCAGGTAGGCCATCACCAGGTTTGCATAGGTAGGGGCAACTTTCGTACCCATTGCAGTTCCTGAAACCTGTCTGTAAGTGTTATTATTAAAATTCATAAAGCTGTTTTGCAGAATAAATTTGAGGCCCTCAATGATGAATTCTTTTTTTATTCTTTTGGGATCTGATTGGGATATTTATCCAGGCAGAATTTAATGGCTTCCAGTCCATATTCATGTAGGATCGTAGTGTAAAGGTTTATTACATCAAAGGAGACGATTAATGTGTCTTTATCGGTATGTCTGGGGAGATTATTTAATAGGTCCAGGTCATCTCTTACAATACTTGGAATGTGTTTTAATATTGGTTTTAGGATGATATCGATAAAGTTGCTAAGTCTGTGTTTCACAGCTTGGGCCTGCCACTAGTGGTCTCAGTTTGAGATCAGTGGGATGTGGTATAGTGATGCAGGTTGAAGTGGACTTTTTGCAAGCTTCTGTGATAATTTCACTCTTGTGTATTTTTGGAAGTCCATAGAGCGTGCTGGTTTTGCAATTAAAGTTTGTTATGTAGTCGCATTCCTTTGCTGTTAAGTCATTCCGGTGTTGGTAAATAAGTGCCTTCAATTTGGTCATTGTTTTGGATTGCTGGTAGTATCCTCTAAAAGGTGAGATACGAGTTTTTTTATTGCTCAGTATTCATAATAACGACTGTACTACCCTTATCTATTTCCTTTATTGTGACGTCATGATTGTCTCGTAGCGTATAGATTATTTCCCATTCTCTTTTACTGGTGTTGGGTTTGGGTTTAGGTTGTGGGAGTTCACCATAAGGAAAGTTTGAGATGCAGTCGCAAAATTTGTCTAAGATTTTGTTTCTGCCTTTTATGGGATTATAGCTGCTTTTGTTACGAATATTTGATTCGTCGTTATTGGTTTCTTTGTCAAAAAATTCCTCTGTGAGGCGTAATTTTCTGCAAAAGTGTGAGATGTCATCCTGTATTTCCCTCAGGTTAGGGTATTGCGGAGTTGGGGTGAATTTTAGTCCTTTTGAAAGGATTTTTATTTGTGGTGTCGACTGGTTTAGGTTTAAGAGATTCACTATTTTTGGTTTTTCGGGATTGATGTCGACCATCTGGTGTCGTGAAAACAGATGCCCTTGCCTAAAAAATGATTCCTGGGTGTTCTTCTATCTGCGGTATTTTGGTATGTGTTGTTCTTTCCCCCGTTGATATGTTGTCTGCTGAAGGGGTTTTGTTTGTTCCAGAGTCTTGGTTGTTGGTGTGGCCTACTGGAAGAGTTTTGGTTATTCCAGGGTCTGGGTTGTTCATACTGGGTGTAATATTGGTTCCTTAGAGTGGGTTGGAAACCACATTCATAGTTTAGAGGTGAATTCTTATATGTTGGGAGGGAACTCCGAGTTTGGAACGGTTTGGGTTGGGATCTACAATCATAGTTCAGAGGTAGGTTTCTAAGTGATGGGTAGGATCTCCGATTCTGGAACAGTTCTTGTGTGGGTTGGGGTCTCCATTGTCTGGTAAAGTTTTGTCTTGTGTTGGTGGATGTCTGGGGTCTTTTGATGGGATTGTAGCGCTGTCTGTCAGTTCTGTTATTGTTGTTGTCACTGTTAGGGGTGGTATGTGTTCGGTGTATTGTGATTTGTTTTCTTTGTTTTTTGGCGAGGGGTGTGAATTGAAGTTAATATTTTAAAATATGGGTTGCTTGAACGGTGTTCATTTTTGAACTCTGTTTCATAATTGGCGAACCAGCTGTTTTTTTTCTATTCTATGGAGGGATGTTCTTCATCCTCGCAGTTTTTTCTCCAGAGTTTGGTGGTTTTATCAATGATTGCTCCTTCACAGTGTTTTGAGATTTCAATCTGCATTTCATTGTCAAGGGTCTTGAATTTTTCTTCGCTAGCATTGGCTCTGAGCCGCAATAGTTCTATTTCTGTTTTGAATTTTTCGAAAACTAGTTTCTCCCTGAGGTTTTGTTGATTTTCTGGTTCATTTTGGATGGGCTTTATTTGCAGTTTTCTGGGTAGGATGATAGGGGTGAAGTTGAGCCACTTTTCATAAATGTCTGCTTTGTTATTATTTTTTATGAAATTCCAGAGAGCAAACTTGCGTGCTTAGAGATTTTTAATCCAGGTGTTGTTAAGAGTGTTTTCAACTGAATAGCAGTCTTTAGTTTGTTCCTGCTTTGGGAGTATTGTTGTCTCTATAGATTTGATTAGATGTTGTAATGTTGGGATGATGTCAAGGGTTTGATTGGCTGTTTTAGCCTCCAGGAGTCCATTTAGGTATAAGTGCGATTGTTGGACTTTGTTGATTAGGGTTGAAAGTTTCGAGGAGATTTCTTGTAATTCTTTTAGGATATTTTGGTTCATTAAATTTTCTGTTTGTTGTGGCTTAGGTGGCATTTTCGGGACTCGTGTGATGTTTATATATAACAAAGTGGAGTTGTAAGGTACCGCACGAGTGGAATTATATACGAAAGAAGGTTTGAAAATGCAATTTTAAAAGATGTTTTTTTTAATTCCACTGGTGCGGTACCTTACAACTCCACTTTGTTATATATTCTCTATATATAAAACTGAAATGCGTTTTTACCGCTTGGATCGCTTTCAATGCCACTACATCCCGTCTGATTCGCTCCAAAATTTACAGGGACATGTAGAATGAGGTGACGATGCGCGTGGGCTACCTTAGAAATCCCTATCTTAAAAGGTGTGGTTGCTAGGGGCCATCTTCCTCACTCACCCTACTTCCTCCAGTACTCTCTCACTCCTCTTCATTTGACAATGCCACTACGGTTATTTAATGTAAAGTCTTCCTCAAATCACTCTCTCGCTGTTTCCTCTCTTCCAAGAACATTTTCACTCACTCTTATCTCTTAGCTTCCCATACATTTTACTCATGTATCTATCAGTTTTATAGACAGAAACAAATATTACATCGCCATCGCCATCGCATTCTATTGTCTACCTGTCAACACACACACACACACACATATATACATATATCTAATATTATATTTTTATTTTTATGTTTTTGTTTTTGGTTTTTTACTGTTTCATTTCCCTATTAGTGGTTTTATCTCTAATTTAATTTCTACAGCGTGCACACACACACACACACACACACCTATATGTGGGCCCCAGTACACCCGAATGAAATCGGGTTCTCTTCATCAAAATGTGAAAAGGGGTCTACAATTATCATCGCCACAACTTATGTATGTCTTCCTCACTCACTCACACTTTTTCCTAATGATAATTATCATCGCCACCACCAACACCACCAACACACAATCATGACAATCTTTCTCTTAAAACAAATCGTGTTTACATTGCAAAATATTTCATTTTCCCGTCCTCTCTTTCATATATCACCTTTTCTTTCTCGAGCTCTCTCTTTTTTCGCCGTCTCTATTTATTCTACAACGAGTCTATCAATGACAGCCGCAAAAGTTTCAATATTCCTACTTCACCTCTTTCAGAAACGCAACAGATATTTTTTTTTTTGCCGGGGTTAAAGCCCACTACATCCCGTCGGATTCACTCCAAAATTTACACCTTCTCTTTCTACCTCTAACTCCCATTCAATTTCTCTTATCTCCATTCTTAAGATAATTATCATCGCCACCACCACCACCAACACACAATCTGGACAATCTTTCTCTTATAACAAATCATGTTTACATTGCAACGACGTCTGCCACCTCCGCCGTCTCTATTTATTCTGCAAATGACCAGAACTCGGGAAACTTGGTTTAGTGTTCTATGGTCTATGACCAGAACTCGGGAAACTTGGTTGAGTGTTCTATGGTCTATGACCAGAACTCGGGAAACTTGGTTTAGTGTTCTATGGTCTATGACCAGAAATCGGGAAACTTGGTTGAGTGTTCTATGGTCTATGACCAGAACTTGGGAAACTTGGTTGAGTCCTCATCTTATAAAATGTGGCCCCAGTAGACCCAAATGAAATCGGGTTATATTAACCAAAAGGTGAAAAGGGGTATAAATGGGGCTGGAAGGGGATTAAAATTTAAAGGAGCGGGTGTTTAGCAATTCTCTGTTACATCAAACTAAAAAAATTGCGCCAGCCTTTTAATCGTCAATGTGTTGCCGTCCATGATGAAGAAGTTTTGAATGCTTGCCATCGTGAGTCTACTGTCGTGAGAAAGAATCAAATCAAAACTTGGTTTTTAGGGATTCTTTTACATCAAGTTCAAAATTTTACGCCAGCCGTTGAACTGTCAATACGTTGCTGTCCGTCGTTAAGAAATGCCAGCCATGGTGACTCTATTATCCTCAAATTCTATCCCTTCTAACTTTGGTTTCCAATATTTTATTATTTTTATTCACCTCGCAAGTTCGTCTGTCCCTTTTAAATGTTAGTGTTTTGCTGTCTGTCTTGAAGCAGACCTTTCCTTTGTAACTGCCTGATATTTATGATTGATCTTTCTAAATATTTTATTTCTCAACTTACTCAAGATCTTTTGTTGTTTATAAATGGGAGAGAGATACATAAAGCTAGAGTAAGAGAAAGCGAGGGAGAGTCCGGGAGAAAGGAAGAGTAAGAGAGTGGGAAAGTGAGAGAGAAAAGAGAAAGAAACAAAGAGGGAGAATCATCATCATCATCATCATCGTTTAACGTCCGTTTTCCGTGCTAGCACGGGTTGGACAGTTTCACAGGGGTCTGGGAAGCCAGGAGGCTGCACCAGGCTCCAGTCTAATCTGGCAGTGTTTCGACAGGTGGATGCCCTTCCTAACGCCAACCACTCTGTGAGCGTAGTGGGTGCTTTTTTCGTGCCGCCTGCACAGGTGCCAGGGGGGCTGGCAGCGGCCACGATCGGTTGGTGCTTTTTACGTGCCACCAGCACAGAAGCCAGTCAAGGCGGCGCTGCAATCCGCCACGTTCGGATGGTGCTTTTTACGTGCTGAAAGGAAGCAACAGAAAGTAACAACCACACTCTTACTCGCGCGTAGAGCGGGTCACCTTCAGCTAGTATATATATATATATATTCAATATACTTTTATTAATATTTAGTTGAACAGAGTGACTCAAGTTCTGCGAGTTTCGTGAGTTGGCACTTACCAAACTAATCTCGAGTCGAAGGCCTGTGGGTTTATATAATTGTTAACAAACTTCCCTCCGGATTGTTTTAGAACGACTTATGATAAAGTCACATGGATAATTGAAGTAGTTTCCCCGTTATGTTGTTCAATAAGCAAATACATAGACAAATAAAGAAGTAAAGAAATAAATAGAGAAAAATAGGATAGAAATCTTGTGCGTTTCATCACACACACTCACACGCAATCAGATATACACACACACATATATAAAATCAACGGAAAATCCAAACATACATATATATGCGTACACAATACACACATACATACACACATTTATGTGCGAACTTTGCGGGGTTTGTGTGTTTATGTGTCTATGTGTTTGTGTACGGGTGTATGCGTGTGTGCGAGTGTGATGACACGCACAATATTTCTTTCTTTTATTCTCTCTTTATTTCTTATACATTTATCTATGATTTGCTTATTGAACGACGTAACAGGCAAACTATTTCAATTATCCCGCGTGACACCATGAGTCGTTTCAGAACAATTGAGAGGGAGATGTACCAACAACTATATAAGCCTACATGCCTTCGACTTGTGACTAGTTCGATAAATGCCAACTCACGAATCTCTTGAACTTGAGTCCCTCTGTCACTTCTGCTAAATATTGATACACACACATACATACATTCGATCCCATACACATTCACGCATACATTCACACACACGCACCTGCGCGCACACACACATAATACATGTAATATGTGTAATATATATAATATATATTGATATATATGATATTCTCTTATTCTTTTATTGGTTTCAGTTCAAAGCTGCAGCCATAAATAAGGGAATTTGATGATGCTGCCCTCATTGACAACCACTGCACGTGATAGGTTCATCTGGGACACTCGTCAGGAAGAGATCTAGTTTTGTTTCAAAACATATCCGCTTTGTGTAGGTCCCTCAGGCTCTTTGGGAGAATATTAAAATATTAAAAAGAATATTAAAAAGCCGTGGGCCCTTGAAACCGTGGCTGTTGCAGCAACTGGTCCTGAAATGCGATGGCAGTGTTGGTATGTTTGGCACTGTGCAGTGGTGACCCATTCTGGTATTTGTGTAGTTTTTAATGCCACAATTTGGCACTATACCTTCCAGAATTTTCCAGATGTATATTACTGCATATCTCTTCCGCCTTGGTTCCAGGGTGTATAGTCTGCTTCAGCCTTTCTCAGTAGCTGAGCAGCTGCAATGTTAATTTTGCACTCCCATAGTTGGAAGCAGTAACCATCTTGTTTTCCTTCTCTCTGGTTCTCAGGATCCAGCCAGCCAGCCAGTACTGTCTACACTTTGTCGCAATCTTGGTAATGTGCACTTGGAAAGGGGTGTCATCACTCATGTCGATACCCAGGTCACGCACTGATTTAGGTTTTGGAATTGTAATCTCACCTGGGCTAGTATACCCTGGATGTTTTCCGTTTAATTTTGGGTACTGGTAGCGCTGGGCTTGGAACTTTTCAGTATTAAACTGCATATTATTGTCCCCAGCCCATCTGCAAACTGCGTCCAGTTCCTGCTGCAGGCGTACACTATCGCTAGGGTTTTGCATTTTCTGCAAGTCTTTCCTGTCATCAGCTTAGCTAGCACGGGTGGTCATCCAGGTAGCTGAGGGTATATCTGATAGGGCCACTATAAAAAGCAGTGGTCCTAAGACAGTGCCCTGTGGAACACCACTCTATTTGTATTTCCTTTGAGGTGACACCATTGACCATCACTGCCTGATTCTATCTTTCAGAATGTTATGTAACTACTCTCTAGCTATGCCAAGATCCCGCAGTTTGAAGGCATATCATAAACTGTATCAAAACCTTTTGCAAAGTCAAGGTGTATTACGTCCCCATTTGAATTGTCAAGTAACTGCTTCAACACCCAGTCATAGTGCTGTAGGAGCTGTGTCAGACAGCTCCTACCTGGTCAAAATCTATGCCGAGTATCACTCAGAAAGTCGTTTTCTTCAAGGAATGCGACTACTTTCCCTCTGACTATTAATTCCATGAATTTGCTGATGTGTTAAATCAAAGCGATAGAGCTATAATTTTTGGCACCTGACCTTCCTTTATAGATTGAGCATATTATTCTCTCCTTCAGTTTGCTTGGCAGCTTGCAATTCGGAAGAAAACTCTGGATAAGAATATGTAGTGGTTTTGCCATAGTATGTTTGCATGACTTGAGGAGGCTTGCTGGGAAGTCATCAGGATCAGCAGCTGAGTTTGCGCCCACTTCATCTATGGCTAGTATTATATCTTCTTCCCCAATGTCGATGTAATCTATCGTAACTGCCTCTCTGGTTGTAGGTGAGGCGATAAAGAAATTCACTGGTTCGTTTGCCTGTCTGTGGTAAAGAGTGAGTGGTAAAGACACTTTTGAGGTGGCCATCCAGGATTTCACTGATCTTGGCTGGGTTATCTGTGAGGGAACCGTCTTTTTGGAAGTGGGGTCCTATTTTGAAGTGTACTGAGGCCGTTTCTTTGGCATAATGAAAGAAAGTCTTTGAATTTGACTTTATGTTTTTTTAATAATCCAAACTTTCATGTCTGCTCTCCTCAATGTCCACAAGTGACGTTTTTAGGCGGGACTTTTCACTACTTTTGGGATGTTGGTTGAAGCGATTTGCAAACTTTTTCCGTCGTCCCAAAAGGATTTTCCTCTCTCTTGGAATCTCGTTCCTTTTAGTGTTGGCCTTGTACTTTGGGACATATTTTTAGCATATGGCTTGTATACTCTACTTTCATGCCGATGTATGGACAGACATTTCAGCCAGTCCCGTCTAAAGATCTTTTTTCGATCGATTTCCAGTCCACTTTGTGAAGTTCAGACTGGAGAGAATATATATAATATATATATATATATATATATATATATATGTATGTATGTATATATATATATATACATGTGTGAGTGTATGTACTTATAAAAATATATAAAGAACAGTAACACTCGTGAGAGATTAATGTTAGTGGCTGCAAGCTAAAACCGTATAGGCAAAATTAATAGACCTCTATAAAAGAATTATATATAACAAGGACGCTTTTTTTAAACTGCCTAATTTTCTGAAAATAAAGAGCCAAAACACTCCGTAGGATAAAAAATTAACACTATATTTTCACAGGCATAGTTGGATAAGTATTGCGTTTTTCCTCTGCCAAATAACAAGAAGGAACGTCAGATGAGGAGAGGAGAGGTGGGGAGTCAGATGATTTCGAATTTAGCGCCAACACACGCTTGATTCTCCTCAGCCAAGTCTACTAGTAACAAACACTTATATATCACTTCAACACTCATTTCGGAGTGTTTCCTTCTTGTTATTATGCAGAGGTAAGACGCAATCCTTATTTCACGTAGTTTTTTGTCCAACTATGCATGTAAAAATAGGGTGTTAATTTTTGCGGCTTCGTTGTATTTTGACTCCTTATTGTTAGCAAAGCTGGTGTTTTTAAAAGAAGCGTCTTTGCTGTATATAATTCTTTTATATATATCTATTTATTTTGCCTTTACAGTTTTAGCTTGCAGCCACTAAAATTAATATCTCTAATGAGTATTAATGTTCTTTATATATTTTTAAAAATCATTTGTATTCACTTATTTGGTTTTTCTCTGTGTGACTCAGGCATGAAACGAATACAGGCATTGGTTGAAGTGATATATAAGTGTTTGTTACTAGTAGATCTGGTTCAGGAGAATCAAACCTGTTTTGGCGCTAAATTCAAAATCATGACAGCAAGTTAACTGACATTGCTTCTTGCAATTTTGCAGAGGTAACATGCAATCCTTATTTTACTTAGTTTTTCACATGCATGTGAAAATATGCGGCTATTTTTTGTGGCTTTGGAGTATTTTGATTCCTAATTTTTAGCAAAGCTGGGTTTTTTTTACAATAAAGCGCCCTTGTTATATATAATTGAAATTTTAACATAGTTGAAATTTAAAGAAAAACAAAAGACGAAGACAGGTGTATGAACAACAAGTAGGTGTATTAGTTTGACGCTCGGGAATGTGAAACACTGTTTTAATTTTCGAGCCTACGCTCTTCAACAGAAATTAATGAGGAAGCAAACAGAGAGAGAATAGAAAATATGAAAAAAACTTGTGAATTTAGGGTCAAGTATGATGACTCATTAGCAAAATGTTTGAAAGAAGGTGAGATAAAAGTATTGGTGATCCCAAAATGAAGGAGCACATGCGTGTGCATGTGAGAAAGTGTGTGTATGTGTCGATAGGGGCTAGTGACTTTGACGTATGCGTGCGTGTTTGCGTCTGTAACGTGTAGCTGCTCATATAGTGGTATATGTGGTGACACTATTAAAGATTGTGTGTAGGTTTGTGGATGAAAATATTTGTGTAGGTGCGTGGTGAGGGTGCTGGGAATTAGTCAGTGCTAGTGTGTGTGGTGTGTTATGGAGTGGTGTGGTGTGATAGTGTGGTGTGGTGTGGTGTGCGGTAGGGTTGTGGGGTAGGCGTGTGAGGGTGTGGGATGGGAATGTGGCGGTAGGGGTTAGGTGTGTATATAGGCTTGCGGTGTGTGTGGGTGAGACGCGAGTGGTATCACTGAAGAGAGAAGGTGGATAGGAGTGAAAAAAGGAAGTAGGTGTCAGACGAAGGGAGGAGAGGTGGGAAGTCAGATGATGAGAGAGGGTAGCCCATGTGGTGCAAAGGAACGAAGAGAGAAGATTAATTTCTGTTCATGGCGAAGCCAGGAGTCCGGATGGCCCCTGTGCAAAGCAGTCTGAACACAAACAGGTGTTGTAGTGAATAACCGGTAGAGCGAAAATGGCGCGAGACCAGGGTGTCTACACGGTAAAACCTTAAAACCTATGAAATCAATCCTTGCAGACCGATATATTCGACTATCTTTCATTTTAGATTCATAATTCGTATATAGAAAAGGATATACGATAACCTAAAGAAGTGTTTAACATCTTATACACAAAATATGCATTGTATGAAAATGAACATTATTTTACCAGGTCAAAAATTTAAGACCATGAGAATAAAAAGTTTAAATCTGCTATAAACTATAAACGTTCTGATATTTATGTTCTAGCTTTCTCTAATAATATTAATAAACTAAAATGAAAAGCTAAAACAACGAAAAGCTAATAATAAGAAAAGCTAAAATGTTGACGGATTTTGAACGTGGCTGATTTGTAAAGCTCCAGAAGCAATGTTTTTTTTCAAAGTGTCATCTCCAGGAAAATTGGTCGCAGTAAAACTGCTATTGGGATCTCTTTGAAAGACTCTGAGGCTTATGGATCGCAAAAGTCGACAGACCGGCCAAAGAAAATTTTACCAGCGTTGAGTAGAAATATTCGACGGGAAGTTAAGTAAACCACAAGTCAATCATCAAACCAGATTATGGCACTTATGGGCGCGGAATGCAGATTAACGACAATAAGACGACATTAGATGGAGAGAGGGAGAGAGAGGGAGAGGGGGGGCTTTAAAAATCATAAAACTCTTCAGAGATGCTGGACGTTCAGGGTCGTTCACAAATGAAAGACAGTTTTATTCTCAGCTGAGGAGAAATTCAACCTTCACGCTCCTGAAGGTTTCCCACGATACTGGCAATTAAAAGCTATTCCACCGGAGACATTTTCAGTGGGATATAGTGGTGGAAGCTCTATCATGGTGTGGAATACTTTCTCGTACAAAAGAACTATGGAACTTCAGGTGGTGCAAGAGCGACAAACAACAGCTGGTTATGTTGGCATGTTGGAGCGGGCATCACTCTTGACTAAAGGCACTCGTTTTGTGTGGAGAAGACTGGATTTATCAAGAAGATAATGCTATAATCCGTAATGCTCACAGACCAAAGGATTTCTTCAGAACAAATGACGTTCATCCTTTGAATCATTCTCCATGTTCTCCTGACTATCCAGAATATTTGGGGATGGGTGTCATGAGACGTCACCGAAAATGGAATGACTTTTGAGGCTGTGGATGCCCATCACCAGATTATCTTCACTTCGTTGCGTTACATTCCACACAACCTTCTGCAAACACTTGGGTCGAGTATGCCACAGCGAACTTGTTAAGTTATTCGCAGGAATGGCAGGGCTGCTAAAATATCAGCAAAAGAGACTGATAGAATAAGTACTTGCCTTACAAAGAATAAACTTTGAGATCGATTTCTTCGACTGAAACCGTTTAAGGCGACACCCCTGCATGGCCTACAGTTTTCTGAATGAAGCAAGTAAAAAGATAAACTCACACGTGCACGCATACTAACAAGCAAGCATATGTGTGTGTGTTTATGTACATATGTATGTATATATATATATATATATATATATATATATATAGATAGATAGATAGATAGATAGATAGATGCATGAAAGTTTATACTTTGTAAGGCAAGTACTTATTCTATCAGTCTCTTTTGCTGAACCGATACTTACGGGGGACAAAAATACACAAAAACAAATGCATTGGTTGTCAAGCGATGCACGGGGGTATAAACACACACGCACATATACAATATATATATATAAATATATATATACGATGAGCTTTTACTTTCTGTGTACCAAATCTACTCATAAGGCTTTGGTTGGCTTTATAGATTCATTATTATTAAATAGAAAACGATATATACATGTGTATGGAGGCACGCACACACACACACATACACATATACACAAACTCAGAGGCGCAAAACTCTCACACACTCACACACCCACATAGTTATAGTGTTGTTTGTCCCCTTTTCGAAGACATTTGTAAACAAATCTAATTTGTTTTTTGTTTTTTATTTTTGTTTGTTTTACACCGTCTATAGTCATTGTGTAAGAGAAATACGATTTAGCCATAGTAAATTTATTTACCTTTTATTGAAATCGGCAACATGTATGAAGATATAAATCTCGTGAAGCGAATTAAACCTCCACCTTTTCGTTTCCTCTCTCCGTTTCTCCATCTGTACACAAGGTAAGCTATGAAGTTGTATATACACGTACACATGTATAACCACAGACACTCACATACACAAGCATATAAACATATGCGCATACACACATGTGGCATATTGTGAGAAATTATGAGTTTAAATGTTTTTATTATCCAATACTGGCTGGGCAATACAATTCAATTAATGCTTGTTTCTTACATTTTGGATTCGTGGGGAAAGACTTCTAAAATCCATACGATTTTTAGGTTTCTTAATTTTCGTTTATGGTTGTGGGAAAAAAGTTAATTTTGTAAAGGTTTGCCTTCTCAAGTAGTTCGTTATTGTGGAACAGAATCTATTTCTAAATGTGTTTCATGACATTCATAAAAAATATCGATGCACATATATATTAGAGAATGTGTCAATATATTTTCCGACAGAAATATAATTTGGCAAATCGGGTATGGCATCAAAGAAATGAGGTGAAATGATTAGTTTTTATTTTAAAGTGAAATGTACAAAAGGGTCGATTCTTTAATTTCCCTAAATCGTGACCATTAATAATATGTTTATAACTAGGGTGTAAACTAGTAAATAATACAAATGTACTGAGCCCAGAAATTGTTTCATTTAATTTTTTTAATTTCTTGCTTATTGTCTACATTTTTTCTTCTATCTCCCAACCGACACTCATCACCCCCTCTGCTGCTCCTCCTTCCTATGTTGATGATGTATCAATCAGCTTTAATTCAACATAATATGCTTTCTTCATCTATCTGTTTCTGGAACATATCTAAGTTTAACACGAGACAGTCAATGAGGGATAACTCTCTCATACTACTAGGATGATTTTCGCCTTAATAAATGATGTAGAGGTTTAACATATACTTTTCAAAATATAATATTCATATATACATACATGCGAAAATTTGTTGTTTTAAATAGTATACAGCACAAATTCTCTGGAAACCTGATGTTTTACATGTATTCCTTTATAAATACAAACACATTTCTCGATATGGTTTTATACAGAGGTATATGATATTTTTGATAATGTCAATATGATATTATTTATTAAATATGATAGATAGATTCAAGGTCCTTTGTTATCACACACATATCATATGTTAAGACATCGTTGAAATAATTTGTGATCGCACACACACACACACACACACACACACTCGCGCGCGCGCACATATATATGTATGCTTATGTACATAAATATATATATAAACATATACATATATATGTGTGTGTGTGTATATATATATCTGTCTATCTACCTATGTCTTTCTATCTCTCTCTCTCCATCCCTCTTGCCCTGTGTGTGTGTATGAAACGCGGATTGTTTATTCCAGGTATTATTATAATAAAGTGTCACAACACATTATTTCGAGATATCATTTCAACGGTTTGTAATATATGAACAATATACAGTTTCATCCTACAAGATATTCTTTCAATGGACTCATATAGAAGCTCAATAGAGTCAACCACGGCGAATATGCGGAACAAATAAATAAATAAGTTGAAATAAATATATTTTCTGGATATTGATTTATGCTATATACACTACTCCACAAAAGAAATCTGATGTTTTCAATTGAAAATAAAACATCATATAATATAGCAGAAAACTTATTATACTGCGTGTGGTGGACACCGGCTTCCCTTGATTCCGATTTACGTGCAATAACATTGTAAAATTATGGTGTCGAAACGCAGAACTACTCTCCAAGAAAAAGCATTTAGGAACCTTTTGTACTTCACATACTCAATTATATAACGAAGATCTAATTTCTGTCAGTGCATCACTACTTTTAGAAGTTATACAAAACATACAAGAACAAAATAACTAATAGACCACTGTTTTTCCTACAAAAATTGCATATGTAGCAAATAAAAATCACTCACTTCATAAAGGGATATTCGACAAAATAATTATGGCAGCCTTCATTAGAGCGAATCTTTGAAAATACATGCAAACTCTCTCTCCTCTCTCTCTCCTCTCTCTCTCTCTCTCTCTCTCTCTCTCACACATGCACACACCACACACACACACACACACACTCGCGCGCGCGCACATATATATGTATGCTTATGTACATAAATATATATATAAACATATACATATATATGTGTGTGTGTGTATATATATATCTGTCTATCTACCTATGTCTTTCTATCTCTCTCTCTCCATCCCTCTTGCCCTGTGTGTGTGTATGAAACGCGGATTGTTTATTCCAGGTATTATTATAATAAAGTGTCACAACACATTATTTCGAGATATCATTTCAACGGTTTGTAATATATGAACAATATACAGTTTCATCCTACAAGATATTCTTTCAATGGACTCATATAGAAGCTCAATAGAGTCAACCACGGCGAATATGCGGAACAAATAAATAAATAAGTTGAAATAAATATATTTTCTGGATATTGATTTATGCTATATACACTACTCCACAAAAGAAATCTGATGTTTTCAATTGAAAATAAAACATCATATAATATAGCAGAAAACTTATTATACTGCGTGTGGTGGACACCGGCTTCCCTTGATTCCGATTTACGTGCAATAACATTGTAAAATTATGGTGTCGAAACGCAGAACTACTCTCCAAGAAAAAGCATTTAGGAACCTTTTGTACTTCACATACTCAATTATATAACGAAGATCTAATTTCTGTCAGTGCATCACTACTTTTAGAAGTTATACAAAACATACAAGAACAAAATAACTAATAGACCACTGTTTTTCCTACAAAAATTGCATATGTAGCAAATAAAAATCACTCACTTCATAAAGGGATATTCGACAAAATAATTATGGCAGCCTTCATTAGAGCGAATCTTTGAAAATACATGCAAACTCTCTCTCTCTCTCTCTCTCTCTCTCTCTCTCTCTCTCTCTCTCTCACACACATGCACACACACACACACACACACACACACAGCCGGAAATTTTAACACAGTAACAATAGGAAAATAATTACATCGAAATCAAAATAGGATAAGTTAGTGAGATATTCCTAAATGAATGAAGACTAATATAAGGAAGACAAACACATTGCCATTACTGAAACAATAGCAATGATACTGTTAGTTAGTTCAGAAATCGGTTAAGATACGCACGTAAGAATTTACTCAATTCAAATATTTTAACTCTTATTTCTCATGGCTAATACATTGCTATGCCGCAACAGTTAATTTTTAAAAAGCTACAGCAGTATAGGTGGTAGTGCATAGATAGCATTTGGATAACGAATCCGACCAAATAGATAATATAATACAATAGCTTCTCTGACAGCTTATTTTACTGATTATACAACATAGATGCGTTTTTTTTAGATAGTGTCTACCATAGGATTTACCATACACATTTTTGCGAGCCAGCTACAGAAAAAATACGTTAATGGTAACGATGTATACAAATTAAGAAAGAACGTTTCTTATTATCTTTTAAACTTTAAACCATAAAATAACTATAGACTCTAATTTAAACACAACCGACATATTTTGTTACAATCCAATTAAAAGCTTGCATAAATAGCACTAATACTGATTCCAAACATGAGCACAAAACCGGCAATTTCGGGCGGATAATTTCATTACATCGACTCCAGTATTCAACTGGTAATTATTTTTCTGACACTGAAAGGATGAAAGGGAAACGAAAATCACATGTCTACTAAATACACTCTTTAATAAGACGGTAGGATTTGTAAGATGTCACCTGCAAGGAGCTAAATAGGGAAGAAAAATAATCTCAAATTAGGTACGAGAGAATCAAAATTTGAGAGATGATTATCTCATTGTTTATCGTTTTGTAGACTTATTGGGGAAAATGAAAATATTAAAATTAGATGACTACGTTTAGCACTTTAAAGACCACCACGTGATTAGAGCTTGTCAAAGGAAAGCAAATTCGGATATCCACATAACCAGAGCATGAAAATTCGAGTATCACAGGCACTTCATAAAAAGCCTCTTGCCAAACTAGGAATTACCTACTCTTCGTGAATAAAACCACACAATCACAAGCATTTAGTGTTTACATTAGAATTCATATTTTCCATTTTGATAACTTCCTTCATTATCCTATTCCTCTAACTCGTTTTTCTACATCACTCATCTTCCCTCTTACCCATATACTCTATGTTACTTCCCCATAGATAATGGATCTATTTTTTTCTTCATCCCTTGTGGTCTCTTATTCCGCTATTACCATTCAATGTTATGATTTTTCGAGTACGGGCAGCCATAGTATGAAACATATTATAGAGATAATAAGAATCAAGCGATGTCTGTGCCACAAAATATTTGAAGTAAAGACATGCCTTCCTTGTATCACTCACTAAACATCGTAATAATTTGCAATGCCTCGCCTCCAAGGATAATATGTATATCCTACACCATTGGACGCATGCGAAATTGCAGATGTTATGTCAAAGATTTTCTTTTACTAGAGAGGTCTAAAGAAAGAATACAGGATCCTCACTTGCTGCTCTTTGACTTGATTGAGTTTATTTCTTCTTTTATAAGTTTTGTTTTTTGTTCGTCTTGCACAGTGACAACCACCCTCATTACCAAGAAGGCTTTGTAGAGTTTCCGGTTGAGTTGCCGACGTTCAAACCATAAGACAGGCTGTACGGGGTTATATTTTACCAGTAGCACTAAGAGTACCCGACATACATACGTGCATCTAAACAGATATTCATGCACACACGCGCGCGCACACAAACACACATAAACACATACATGTATACAGTGGGGAGAGAGAGAGAGAGAGAGAGAGAGAGAGAGAGAGAGAAGGAAGGGGAGAGAGAGTTAGATGATAAATATAGTTTTCCATACTGGTAGATATATAGTTGAGTTATAAATAGGAAGACTAGATCTGGTGGGCTATTTTATGCGTATGACTATACCAGAAATGGTGTACAGGATGGAAATATTACATCTAGCATGATCAAACTGCAGTTGTCTTCAAAATTATAAACAGAAAATAAAAAAAAAAGAGAGAAAGATAGTGATACAACTAATTTCCCTGACACTCTATAAGATACAAGGACTAAAGAATTAAATTCATTGCTGTAAAGCAAAACATAATGTATTCTACATGATGAAATAAACAACAAACAATAACAGATAATTAAAATATAAGAGCGAAATTATTTTTAATGATGAACATAGTGTAGTCGGAAATGTGAATAAAACATGTAATTTACTGGTGAGAGTTGGAAGTGAAGTGGATGTATTTGTATATGAAATAAATTGGAAATCAACATAAAATTAAAAGAAAAAATATATAAGCGGAAATTTATTGCATTCAAACACTATATTTTGATGGCGGATAATTTTTAAAAGATGTATATTAAATTAGTTAATTAAACAAATATTTTAGAAATGTATTTGCTTATTAGCGAACTATTCTCTGTGTGTTTGTATGCTTATATATAAATGTATGTGTGCATATATATACATATACATATATATATATATATATATATATATAATATATATATATATATATATATTATATATAATATATATATATATATATATATACATATATATACATATATATATATACATATATATATATACATATATAAGTATATATATACATATATAAGTATATATATATATATGTGTGTGTATATATGTATATATATATATATATATATATAATATATATATATGTATATATATATATATATATTATATATATATATATACATATATAAGTATATATATATGTGTGTGTGTATATATGTATATACATATATACACACACATATATATATATACATAATATATATATATATATACATATATATACATATATTATATATATATATATATATATATATATATATACATATATACACACACATATATATATATATATATATACTTATATATGTATATATATATATATACATACATATATATATATATATATATACATATATACATATATATATATATACATATATATATATATATATATATATATATATATATATATACACACACATATATATATATATATACATACATATATATATATATATATATATATATATATATCCATACACAAACATATATATGTATATATAATGTAAGTGTATATAGATATGTGTGTGTGTGTGTCTGTCTGTATGTGTATGTATAAAGACGTCTAATATGAATATGGATATTATAAATGAAAATACCAAATTGATGTATCGGAACAAATGCCGAAGGTTGAAATATGTTACGAAATGTGTTTCCAAATTTTAAGATGACATGCAGAACTCAAGTGCCGCTAGAAATGTATGTATCATTATCTAATTAAGTAAAGGAATTAAGTAGGTTGCTCAATAGTTATATAAGTAATTAAACGAATTAAAATATTTGAATTAAGTAATTGAATTTAAGTTGAAGCTAATCAGGTAAATTCTTGAAAAGGAAAGGCTACAATGTGTCCAATTTAACGAATATGTTGTAAGCATAATAAGATAAAGTTTATTGGCGGTAACGAAACACAGAACCCAACTAAAATCATATGCACATATGCATATATACCCGTACATTCATAGACGTATTCGTACACTATGTCGTTAAGAATATATATATATATATATATATATATATATATATATATATATATATATAACATATATAGATACGTACAAGATAATAACACAGAGTGATACGTAGAATACTTGAAGTCATGGCCACGGGAAGATAACGCAGTATATGTATAATTAATTATTCTGTTTTATGTATTTTCTTTATACTTGTATATTGACACCACACAGTTGAATGTTCCATGCGGTATACATTTTTACTATTTTAATCTGGTTTCAAATCTCTCTCAAGCCACTTACACAATGTTTATATCATATAACAGCAGTACCTAATTGCATAAATTTATTTATGTATTAAACTTTGTAAATCTCATTTACTATGGAAAGATATTTGCTGGAAACAAATACGACATGCATTTATTTCAGGTCCCTCTATGATAGTATAGCCGAATTTAATGTAAGGGCACTTAAAATCAACGCAAAACACAGTATCAATTCTAATGTATATTGCATTAAGATACAAAACATTACCTTTTCATTTCCTGGTAAGAAAACTTTAGGGAAACATGTTCTCCAATCAAAGAGTACTTGTAAATGAAAAACAAAATGAAAGAATATATGAAAAAAGATGTAGAAGCTTTGGTGATCATATAGCCTAAATCAATAGCAGAAAATTATGGATAATATTGTTCCGCATAAGCATGACAGTATGGTTATGGTTGTAACGCATTTCGG
This sequence comes from Octopus sinensis, assembly GCF_006345805.1. NCBI lineage: Eukaryota > Metazoa > Mollusca > Cephalopoda > Octopoda > Octopodidae > Octopus > Octopus sinensis. The sequence goes on from NC_043001.1 coordinate 59,702,204, forward strand.
TGTATGTCAGTTAAGGTAAACTTGGCATTTATCAATACCACCTGCACATAGGTTTTTCAGAGAAACAAAAATAAATCAGGACATACAAATATAGAAGCTTAAAGTTTACAGACAGACATACAGACTTACAGATATATCACGAATCATGCACGGAGTCAAATGGACAAATTGCGTACACAACGAAATACGATGACAAAGAACTTGCTCCTATACGAACTGCTTCATACGTTTACTATATTGTCAGAAACGAGCAAAATTGTCATGCTTGGAATGGCTTTGATTTCAGTTCTGTTCTGTCAATATTGATGAATTTACGCAAGAGCAAAAACAAGTTAAACACACACGCACACACTAACACTCATAAACATACACACATGATCCTCATAAAGAGTGCCGAAGAGAGTTGTTAAATACCATTACCACACCCCACCAAAAAAAAAAATCTGTCGAACGGACGAATGAAACAAACATTTTTCAATGACTAGCTAACAAATGACCAGGAACATAAAACTATTCGTGATCATGAAAGGGCACAAATTGCCTGAGAATGATGAACCTTTATTTTTTGTCAGTACACTTGTCTAGAAGAAGATTTCTCAGTTTCATTATGTTTGCCGTAAGCAAATCCGCGCGTGCGCGTGTATGGTAGTAGATCACCAGGTGGAATGATGTTCTATCCGAGTAATGATTGCAGTTCTCTGTTCGCTGTAGCCACTAAAAACATTTCTATAAAGCAACGTCTGTAAAAGAAAGTGACGAAATCCATTTGCCGACGTAACAATGTAGATGTTGTATCTTTCTTTAATGTTTACTTGCATTGCTAGAAATCGCAGTTTATTATATTACTAAGTAACATTTAACATTTCATTTAGACTTAAAGTAATTATTGTTTTTCTAAATCACTGAACTCCAATGACTGCATTTATATGTTATCCTTAGTAACCGCAACAGCAATATTGTCACGAATGGAAGGCCTTTCATGAAGAGGCTGCTTGATCTACTTCCAACCTCTCTTTGACTGCGCGGTCTCATATACACTCCCGCAAGCATATAATTTCCCATATACGTGCGTGTAAATAGGCACTAAATAAGCCACAGTTTTGTAAGAAAGGACATATGTAATCCATCACGCACTAGATATCATGATGGTTTCATCTGAAAGAACTTTCACCAAATACCTGCTCAATAATAGAAGCTAACCTGCGGTTTCATAAGAATTAAACAACACCAACAGCTAAACAACATGAACCAGTATTGTATGCGTATAAAATTAAAATTGTTTCCCTTTTTATTTGATTCATTTTACTGCAGAAGTGTGAATCCAAATGATTAACCAACTGATAGGATAGTCACTGCTGGATTACATTTTGTAAAGAACCAGGTTGATCATAGCTATATAGAATCTGAACGTCAGTTTTTGGCTGTTTTCAATTATTTGTTCTTTGAGTATATTTTGAAAAATACGAAAATTCTCAAGAACCCGTTTATATCTACGCGTTTCTTTGACAAAATCATGCAAACGATACATGTAAAACAGCTGTTTCAGTCTCACGATGTTCATTTGATGTCTGGCATCTCTTTGGATAACAAAGACAAAGAAAATGTACAAACTACAAACATAAAGTAAGTTCTTGTGTGCTTGTTTTTTTCTTTTCCTTTTTCTTAATTTACCTTCACTTCGAGAGGAAGTAAACAACACCAAGTGATAATTAAGACCGACTCTGCTTAACATCATCTAGTTCAATCAACAATTTTCCGGAATTAACAAGCCATTAAGGAAAATATATTTTACCCGGAAATAAGAGGACATATGAAACGCGTGGCTCTAGCTCTATGAGAAAGCCTCCAATCATATAAAAGTAGAATGTTATATCATTTAAACAGATATCTTGAAAAGTTATGAGGCATTCTCTGATGAATTTGTAACTATAAATAGACACTTTTCTAAATATATTGTGACTGTCGCAATGAAATTAACAACAAATGAAAAACATCGAAAATAGAGCGGAAAACAAAAAAGCAATCAATATTTTCTTGTCTCAAAAAATGATACGATTAAAAGAAAAAAATATTAATCGCTATTATTCCAGGAAAAGCTAAAGGTCAGTAACTAAGAGATTGGCGAAGAGTGGAAGAACATGATTGACCAACATTCTGGAAAATTTTGAAAACAACGATATAGTAGAAATAAATCAAAACTAATGCTAAATTAATAAAAACATAAACAAAGAACAGTATTTACTTAAGATCTCCTACACTAATAACATTTACAAGTACTTCAACAGACGGAATATTAAAACCAAATGCCTTTTGAGAGAAGTTAATATAATAAACACTGCTACATCAAGAACAACAAAAATATGACTAGAATACATGATAAATAGGACTTCTATTCAGCTAAAAGTAATGCAAAAGTTAAAAAAGAAATGTCTAAAGTAAATACCTTGAAGATAGTATGATGTGGTCGGTAAAACTTGATTGGTATATGTTTGTGTGCAGTAACGTGAGTAGTGACGATAAATCAATGGCATTGATAACAACCTCGTACCCGCATTTATAACTTGTATTTATGTATGGAGATTAAGTCAGAAGAATAGATGGACTTTTACTAGTGAGTGAATTGTTTCACCGTGAGATTAGAGTCAGTTTGAGAATGTCCACACAATCTTCATGGTAAATAAATACTATCGATTTCTGGAAAATATTCAGACGGGTCAAAATTATATAACCAACATGTCAGGGTAATATAAAAGTTATCTATTTTCATATTAATGCTTAGGCGTATGTACAAATTTGTTCAACCATGTATGCGTCTATGAATTCTTTATTTACTATTGCTATAGTTTTCGTCTCTTTTACGCATTGCATTATCTATATTTTTCTCTGATCTCTGTTTCTTTCCTTTGTGGCAGTGAATTCTATGTTTTCTTTGAATTGTGACCCTATTTACATTTTTCATTAGAGACCTCTGAGGTGTGTATACATATTATGTGTTTAACACATCCAGTCTTATTAAAGTATGTTGCATACCGTTGTTACATACTGCTCGTTTAAGAAAATGTAGTGATACATTCAATTATCTATATTACTTGGAAAAGTATACGCTGTGGTATCTATAGATGTCTGAATCAAGTATTACGATGATTGCAAACAGAAGAGCCACAACACTTACAAACATAAAAAGACATTTTTCTAAAAAGCAATAATCTGCAACCGTTACGGAGAATGTTAAATAAGTAAAAGAATCTACCAACATGAAATATTTTTTCCTGTCGTGTTGAATAAAGACAGAACAAACCAATGTGTCACTTCATAAATTCCATTCAACTTCAAATATGTTAATGTAAAACTTTTAACATATTTTCTATTTTACTTTTTTACTGTTATCTTCTTTTACAAGTTATCTTCATTTATGCTGTGCATTGTATGGTAAACTCAGGTGAAGTGAAATTATATTTTGATCAATTATTTAATCACCGTTGAGAGGTAGTCGTCATGTCGGATTAGTTAGCAAAATGGAGCTAAATAGTTGGACAAGTAATATTGTAATTTACTCAATAGAAAACATAGTCAAAATTATTTTAAAAATCGATATCGAACATATTCGACTCAAAATTATACATTATTTTGAAAATAATGTCAGTCTTCGACACCCTAGTCTGGGACACCTACTAACCATTCATTCTTAAACGTTATTGTATTCCTTGGTTTTACATTCACACACACTTACAGACACGCGTGCGCACACACACACAAACTCATGCACAAACACACATACACACAACCACACGCACAAACATACACTCAAACACACACACTGTGATAACAAAACAAAATCTCAATCAGAATTTCTTGGGCCTGACGTAATAGGTTCCTGTATGAGCCTACGATACTCTTTTAATTGCTTGGGGTAGAATCAAGCTTATATGCTAAATTACTAACACAAATTACTACGCAGAAGGCAAAGTAAGACCTTCAGGAAAAACAGATATTCTTAAGTAGAGATAGTAACACACACACACACACACACACACACACACACACACACACAACACACACACACACACACACACACACACACACGCATACACGCACATGTTATTTAAAGGAGACAATATATGTCTTTAAGTACTACCGATAGTTTCATATGCTGAGAAATATCTCAAACATATTCATCAGGTACAAACCGCGTATCATTACGTGCTAAAAGAAATGAATAAGAGAAGAAACGCAATAAAACTGAGAAGGTAACAAAGAGAAAAACGTAGAAGGATAAAAAAGGGAAAACGAAAACCCAAAAACTAAAATGTAAAAAGTAAATAGTAAAAAGTAAAAGAAGTAAAAGTGTTGTCCTCCTTAGACCTTAAATTATCAAGCTGGAAAGATATCAACAAGTAAATCAGGAATAAGCGGAATTTTCCAAACCTTCAAAATATATTTATGCATATGCTTACAACCACTGAAAATTTCAGACCTTTCCTATATATGTGAGCAACGGCGAAATGTGTCTGAGCAGATTACTTTGAAAATAGTCGGATGTTAGAAGACCGGAAGCAAGAGAGGAAGAAAGGAAGTTCCCTATGTGTAAGCGTAACAAGGGCAGTAACTATACGTCGGCGTCCACTTTTAAAGTATGCGTGTATATTGCGACTCTCCGTGTGGTAGCAAGGCATTTAAGTGTATGTGTGTTTCATTGTGGATCGAGTATGTATGCACAAGTATGTAGGAATGTATAGTTTATAAATACTTGTGAATCCGGGAATGTGTAGTTTAGCTAGGTTTGGTCGGCTGTCACACGAAGGTGTTATGGAAGGGGTTATAAGACGTGTGATTTTGTATATCATAGTAGTAAGTCTGTGTATTTATCATTGATCATGTGACTGGTGTTTACTTTCGTGCTCTTGTATGCTACCTTGACATTTCCCGTAAATCGTATCCTTGTGTATGTTGCTACGAATGCGTGTGTACTACGTGATTGTTTCTGTGTGGACTATGTAATGAGAAAATCATTTAAGTGCATGCAAGAGAGTTGGCTTGAAAAGTTCATGGGTTCACTATGAAGGAGTGACGCTAGGGCTGTGAAAACTTGCATGCATTTATTTCAACTCTCCTTATTAATAATTCCGTTGTTTCTTTCCAGATAAGCTGACTTTTAACTGTTCAAATAAGATTTCAGATTTAACTAGTAGAGACTTCTCTTGAAAATGGACAAAACCTGGCAGTGTCGTTTTAAAAACTACCTGCAGAAAAAGGGTTAACCACAAATGTTATTCATATAGACGTAGTTGCTACATTAGTGTATGACGCTCCAGCTTTATCAACAAAGAGAAAGCGGTCAGCTGAGTGTATGAGGGGAAGAGGCAGTCTTGAAGATGACCCAACGTTTCTACTGTCACCACCGAGGCAAACATTGCTTGTGCTCACCACATGGGTATGGATGACAGGCTTTTGACCACAAATCGAATAGCGAATGGTATTAGCATATGGAATGAGAGAGTTGGGAATATTCTGCATAACAAACTTGTTTCGACGAAAGATTCTGGTCAGTCAGTGTCACATCTTCTGGCACCCGATGAAAAGCACACCAGGCTGGTGTCATCACAGGAGAATTTGGTGTTTGAGGCAATTCCAGCTGGTTTCCTTGAACGTTTCCAAAGCCAGGATGAGCATTGGGTTCATCATTTGAGCCAGAGACAAAGAGACAATTCATTCAGTAGAAACGCCCCTCACCTCCTCCAAAGAAAGCCAAGGTCATTTCAACTGCAGGGATGGTGATGACCTCAGTTTTAGGGGATGCAAAAGGCATTGTTCAATTACTAACATCGAAAGAACATGGAGAATATTATGCCAACTTACTGAGTCAGTTACGAAAGATTATCGTAATGAAACGTCAAAGAAACAGATGTCTTGTTTCATCAGGTCAATGCTCAAGCACACAAGTCTTTGGTTTCAATAGCTGTTACGGCATTGAACTGGTTGGTCACCTTCCCTGTTCTCCTGATTTCGCCCCATCTATCTTTCACCTTGAAAAACACTTGGCCAGGAACCAATATCGCAAAGATGATGACGTAATATCTACTGTTGATTACATTTTTTGCAAAATAAAACCCATTTAGGCAAATTCTACGACAGTATCTTGGTGAGCCTATGAAATTTTCATCCGACTCTTGTATGTTAGTGAACAGCTTTTATACATTGCATATTTTATTATGATGTAGTGTGTGTGTGTGTGTGTGTGTGTGTGTGTGTGTGCGTGTGTGCGCGCGCGCGGTAAATCTTAGTTGTGCGTGTATTTTTAATTTTTTTGGCGAAGTGTGAAGATATTTTAACAGTTTCATGATTGTGCATACATGTATGATATTAACATGTGGTTATGAATGTTTTTGATGTTCTTGCTATCATGTTGTGGTATTTGCTGTGTTGTTGAGTGTGGACATGCATTTTAGCATGTATTATCGTAGGACTGTTGTAGAATTGCGTGTCTTTTAGCATAAGTAACTCGTTTTAAAGTACTGTTTGAGTTCTACTAATGAATCTATGAAGGGAGTTGTGAAAGGGATATATAGTGCACGGATGTAAAAATGTACATTTATGCCGTGAGAATGAAGGACAAAAATGCTGTTATTCTACATGTAGGTATATTTCCTTCTATGTATAGATTTTGTACTGTGGTTTTGGATGTGCATATATTTATATAAAAAATTTCGTGAATGTAAGGGGTTAAAGAAAAAAGAATTTTCCTTTATCTGTATAAGCAAGTGAATTTCGCGGAATCACTGAGTAGAATTAAATGGAACAGCGATGTGCCTATTGGAGAACGATTGAGCCAAACAAACATCGCCCAGTTTGACCACATACGTAAAATTAATGAAATTTGAATGATATGAAGTTGTTGGTTTTTCAAAGAGAAGAGACAAGTGAGCTTGTAAGGAGTAAGAGAAAGGAAATGATCCATGTTGCAGAAGATGGTAGTAAAGAAACTATGGATGAAGAAGTTGTGTGTATTATGAGCATGCTTTAGAAAGAAGTGTGTTGTGTTGGTGAAGATTTGGAAGTGTTTCTAGATGATTCAGAATGTACATGTGTGTGGGTGTGATGGGGTGTTGACTGGATGAGAAGTATGAAACGGTAGTATGTGAAAGGGAAAGAAAGGTAATTGTGTGCAGGGTAGACGTGGGAATGTCGATTTCATGGATGGAGTTGAGAGCAGCTAGGAATAGAGTTGGGGTATTTACATAGTGTGAAGTTTTCGATCTTGTGTTGAGATTGTTTCACAAAATCATGGTCAGTGCTGCATATTAGGTGACGTTCAAGGTATTGAGAGTAAAATTGGAGTGTTAGGTATGGACTGAGTTGTAGGAAGAGAATTTGAGGTAGAACGGAGAATCATTAGATGCGTAAAATATGGAGGTGGTGACGGGATGGAAGGGATGACCGATAGCATCAGAGACGTCAGGAAAGTTAACTGTCTTGTCAGAAATGGAATAGTTCAAGTAGGGTAAACAAGTCAACGAAAGCCTTCAAGGTATCGAATCATTAAATGGAAGATAACGCGGTCTCTCCTAATTTATAGGCTCTATTCATCGTCCATATAGTCCATGGGTGAATCAGGCAACTCTGAGATGATCTACTCCACAGTATAGCCAAAGAATATTTAAGCGTAGCAGTGTCCATTTTGGTCTTTTATACCCACCTCCAAGATATACTAATAAAGTCTTCTATGAACGAGAAGCAGTCTAGAATGAGGGTAATTTTGGATAAATGGTAGAGAGCGGGTAGATGCTAAGTTGTAAGGTAGTGAGACTTCATAAAATATTGTAATGCAAACAGACAGTTACTGTGATGCATAACGGTGAACAACATCTGTGAGCATCCAAAACGTCACGAATGTTGTTGGGAAGGAGAAACCAACTAGGTTTGAGAGTTTGAGATCGAAACACTTGGGCAGTATATGTCATAGATGATTAGGTGGGCGAGGTGATTAACATATTTGCGAACTTGAAGGAGGAAGAATATGGTTGGATGCATTAAGGTTGGTGGCATTCGAGAACGTAGGAGATGAATTGATGGACGGTTGAGGACATTGTGTTTCGATAATGTGGAGCAGGTTCAGTAGAGATAACATGCAGGGTCTTGACATTGTCGGATCTCGCTTGCATTGTAGGACACAGTGCGTCACATGACCACATTTACATCTTTGTCAGCCGGTTTCGTGATGACATCATCGTGGCAATGGCTTCTTAGTGAATATACAGAGTTCGGCTTCATGTTGTTAAGTGTTAGTGATCGCTTCCGGATGTTGACAAGTTTTAATTTGCTGGAGTAAATTATGAATGGCAAAGGACTGTGAATGAAACAAATTAGGATGTGGAGTGGACGTGTAGTCTGAAGCCAGAAAGAATGAGATGGTAGGGAAATAAACGGCTGAGAAAACTCCTGTAGCTGAGGAAGAGGATTATTCTAAACAAGAACTGATAGTCGTATAAATATGATTGTATGCCCCTGGGGAAAAAGGGCGAGGAATTGCATTTGGCGAGTGGGAAGTGAAGAGTTGTTGGTGAAATACACAGAGAGGAATTAAGAATTAGGATTGTGGTAAAAAGTTGCGTTTTAAACGAATTGACTATTGAATGAAATCCCACGGTGATGCAGGAGAATAAACAACAGGCGGCACAGCATCTGATGCACCACGCTTAAATTACTCCCTTGGAGAATGTAGAAGTTAATATATTCCATCAATCCTTCTTTATTTTCTTGAAGTTCAAACTGACCTCAGTAATTGCGACGATGAAATAATCACGTCAGTTAATTGCTCTAATTGCGTTAAAGTTAAGAGAATGAATGAAATTTTAATAACACAAAACTTGAAAAGCCTCAATTTTCCAATCAAGTTTTCTTCCCTATTCATCAAAGTTCCTAATACTTTCGTTATCTTAACTAAACATTATGTGAGTGGATCTTCTTGGTGTATAAAGCTACGTTGCATAATTCCAAGCAGTTTCGTTTTTCAGTTTACTGGAAGAAACGGTATTCATAGAGTCCTGTCTAAATCTTCCAGGGATGTCATTTGTCATGCTTTAATTAGGTTCAGATTGGATGAGCGTTTATATCTTCATTGACATCAGTGGTAAATCCATCAATAAATTACAACGTTTTCAGATTATTGCAATCTATCATATATCATATAGTGTGAGGGGTTTGGCTAAGTTGATAGAGTAATAATTAAAATTCTAATAATGACTTATACCGTCACAGGGTGCTTTCAATGTTATTTCCAAAAGCCTTCGTCTTGACATTTCGTCTGAACTACTTGCACACATTACGCCATTCCATATTACGAAATAGGCTGACAGGATCACATTTTTATATAATAAATCACTTAACGACTATGCCGATTAGAACACTTAAATGAACACACACGCAGCTATTCAATTATTTCAATTATTTGGCATGGAGAAGCAATCGCACCAGCCACTCTTCCTTGAAATGATTAAAATTTCTAGCTTGTTTTTGCACATTATTAAAATACTGTATACTGCTTTCAATGCGTGTCTGAACGTTTGATATTCTCAAGAATACTTTATTCGCCCTACAAGAATACTTGGATGATAATATGTATCACAACATTATTGCATATTGCTTTCTAGAATTCGTTTGAATTAGCTAGCTCACTTGAATTTTTTTCATTTCCATTGAATATGCATGTCACAGCTTGTGATCCACGTTTAACTGAGATAATGATGTAGTTAAGATGAATAAAGGAGGAGTCAGAAAACTTATAAGAATATCTATTAAAACACATACGAACCATATATTTAGCTTTGTGCCCAGGTATTTCTTTATGTGCACCAATGTGACATGTATCTGTATCCCTACATTGATATATCCATACATGATTCAAATGCTATAAATTATTAAATAATTAAGTATGTAAGTAAAAGGCGCTTGTGTTTATTTTTTGAGATGTTTTTTTTAAATAAATGAAGACACACACACACACACACACACACACACACACACACACACACACACACACACACACAACACACACACACATACACACAAGAAGTTCAAAAGGTCAACTTGTTCTCATTAATCTGTAAGTGCTGAGAGAAGAAAAGAAAATACTTTAAATAAATATATTAAAATACCGATTTTTCTGCGATCAAAATTTCTTCAAGCTGGTCCCCCGGCTTGGTTGCAGTCCAATGATTGAAACAAGTAAAAAGATTTTCAGAAAATATATAAAAAAACGGTGGGTTTGATTATTAAAAATTTCAAGAGATTTGGCTGTTATTTCTAGTATGTGGAGATACTTTCTAAGCTTAACTTCATGCGCTGGTTGAAAATCATTAAAAAATATTCTGGGGTCATTACATTCCACAAAAAATTCTTCAAGGTGATGTCCCTGCGTGACCGCAGTCTAATAACTGCAACAAGTATAAAGGAAAAAATATTCTGGGGTCGATACGTTCGACTAAAATTTCTTCAAGGCGGTGCTCCAGCATGGCCTCGGTTTCTGATGAAAAAACGAAAACAATAATCGAAAAATATAATCGTGGGGCTTTTCTCCTTGGGGACTTTTGTCCTACACTCCAATTAACCACGCACTATAGGTATCTAGCTGGGTCAGAAACAAATGATTATATATTAGTTTCAAATTTTGACACAAAGCCAACAATTTCGGGAGAGAGGTAAGTTAATTACATCGACCAGTGTTCAAGTGGTACTTATTTTATCGACTCCGAAAAGATGAAATGCAAAGTCGAACTCAGCATAATTTAAACTCAGAACAGAAAGGCGGACGAAATACCTATTTCTTTACTGCCCACAAGGGGCTAAACACATAGAAGACAAACAAGGACAGACAAACGGATTAAGTCGATTATATCGACCCCAATGCGTAACTAGTACTTAATTTATCGACCCCGAAAGGATGAAAAGCAAAGTCGACCTGACGGAATTTGAACTCAGAACGTAACGGCAGACGAAATACTGCTAAACATTTCGCCCGGCGTGCTAACGATTCTGCCAGCTCGCCGCCTTACAGATGATAACTATATAGACTGTAGCATGATGTAGCGGTAACATGAATAAAAGAACATACAAAAACACAAAATACTTGTTTATGTGAGTTTGGGTGCACGTGCGCAGAGAGAGAAAGAGAGAGAGAGAGAGAGAGAGAGAGAGAGAGAGGGAGAGAGAGAGAGAGAGAAATACAGACAGAAAGACAGAGAAAGAGAGAGAGAGGCAGAGAGACAGAGAAAGAGAAAGAGAGAAATAGATAAAGGGTGAAAGAGAGAGAGAGAGAGAGAGAGAGAGAGAGAGAGAAGATTGTCAGGTAATAGATAGGAGCGGAAAGAGAAATATTTGGTTTCATAGGACCAATTTGTATGAAGTAGTTAAGACGATATAAAAGACTAAACTTCAGACTATGTAAGTGATAGATAGATAGAGAGAAAGAAGGAGAGAGAGAGAGAGAGAGAGAGAGAGAGAGAGAGAGAGAGATGTGTAAAAATTCGAGAAATGGAGATGGTATAAGGAGTGATATTTAAAAACAATCTGTAAATTATTTAAGATTCTCGTCACAAAGAGAACGTTAAACTGGTTTCTCATTATAAGGCGGCAGTCAGTAGCAAAGAAGACAGAAATCGTGGCAAAATCAACGGAAAGGTGTGTGTCAGCACGAACGTGAGAGACGGAGGGAAAACGAGAGTGACAGAGACAAAAGAAATCTAAAGAAAAGCTTGCTTGCCATTGACAGCCAGGCATATAATCACAATTAAGAAGAAAGAAAGAATGAAGCAGATAGATAAAAGTTAATGTCATTGCAAGCGAACGAAGCCCTTGTGAATTAGAAGATATAAATGCCTTATTTGGGAGGTCCACTTGAAAGCCTAAAATGTTACAAAAATAGCAGTATAGCTCGATTTTTAATAGTTGTAAGCTGCGTTCTTCACACACACACACACACACACGTACGCACGCACACGCACACAACCACTATAGCCATGCACATGTCTAACACAGATAAACTGAACACAAAACGCTGATCGAGTTGATAATGAATAGCAAGATTTACTACTGTTGGTGTGGAAGGAGATACATTTTCATTAAGCGTAGAGCCAATTAGATTTCATAACAACTACTACTATTACTACGACTACTACTATCACCAAGCCCATCAGTATCGCCACCACCTCCACCACCTCCACCACCACCATTACTACTACTACTACTACTACTACTACTACTACTACTACTACTACTACTGCTGCTGCTGCTGCTGCTGCTGCTGCTGCTGCTGTTTTCTGCATTTTGAAATTAAATTTTCAGGTACTACCAGTACTACTGCTGCGCCTGCTGCTGCAGCTACGACTGCGGCAGCAGCTAGTGTTGCTGCTGCTAGCAGCAGTTTTCTATATTTTAAAATTAAATCATCACCTACTACTACTACTACTACTACTACTACTACTACTACTACTGCTACTACTACTACTACTACTACTACTACTACTACTACTACTACTACTACTACTACTACTACTACTACTACTGCTACTGCTACTGCTGCTGCTGATGATGCTATTTTTCGTCTTTTTCGTTATTCTCTTTCTATTGTAATTTTCATTCATTTTAAAATCCATTTCATCTATTTGTGAATGGTACTCATTTTTTTTGTTTTTATTTCATATTAGTATTACCGGTTCACTTTACTACGAACGATATTTTTACCTTTATTCTACTTTATATTTTCGCTCTTTTTATTACACACTCTCTTTTTCACAAAGCTCTTCTTTTTATTTTAGGGTACCAGTAAACAGGCACATTCAGAACTCTCTCATGTAGGCGTATACAAGACATTGCCTTTCGGTATATATTCGAAATCTTTCCCTATCTGGAGTCTGAATTCACATATAACACATATGTCAAAAAGTCGTCAAACTTCGTGGCCGATAAATAAACTACCAGTCGGGAGCGTCCTATTGGCAGAATTGTTATAGTGTCGGACGAAATAAATTGCGTGGTTGTTCAGGCCATCATAGTTTGAAACTGTGTTTGTTAGACTTAATCAATTACACGGTTTATCAGCGGTTTAGTACCTTGGGTGCTTTTAGAAGGGTACATACTGATATCTTGCCTAAATTAATAACACAAATTAGTACGCAGAAGCAAAGTAAGACCTTCAGGAACAACAGACATTCCTAAGTAGAGATAGTAACACACACTCCCCCAATGTTAAATGCCATGAAAATATAGAAATTAATGGAGGAAATACAAAAATAAATGAGAATATAATATTTTCCAACTCCTTGAAATATATATTCGTTGAAGAGAAACTGTTGTTGTTTCTCCTTCATAATTAGACGCTGCAAGGAAATAAATGCAAGAAGGAAGAGCACTCCAACACGTCCAAAGACATATACACACACAGACACACCTATAAATGAGTGTATATGAAAATGTTTGAATGTATGTGTGCATATACATACATAAAACAAACACATATACAGCGAAAGAAAATGGAATTCACGAGACTTTATCAGAACTACTACGCTTGTTTCGACCCATTATACATCGGTGCCTTGCGGGTTTGATGCTGTACAAGAAATTGTGATGCATCGTAGGTGCAGATCGTTTCTCCAGGTGACTTTTCAAAAAACAGCTCGTTTTTTATTTGCTGTTTCGCTTATTTCTATAATAATAAATTTTGGTAAGTGTAGCGTGCTATGTTTCTCCATAATGAAATTAAGTATAGTGAAAAAGAATTATATGAAAATAATTCTTCATTATATCTCAGTTAAATAATGCTGAATATTTCTGTTTCTTGGGTTGTGTGTTGCAATTTAAAGATAAAGATTTGTGTGATTTTTAACACTTTTTGGATTTTCGTAATTCTTCAATGACCATTGCTTTGGTGTGTTCTACTGTTCTACTTCATTCTCTATTGGAGTAGGCAGGTGTTTCCTTGCAAGTACAGCCTGTTTAAATTCAATGAGTCTTTTATTATGAACATCTAGATTGGAGACAATTCTTCGGATTCTTCTAGCTAGTTTAAATTGACGACAATTCGTAGCCTACAATATAGGAAACTGTGAATAAAGCATTTACTTACACGGCAAATAGTCGCTCGGATGAATCTAGTTTGCATAAATGAGGGGTATCTCAACCCTACACGTGGCTTGGTGTGAAGCAACAATCACTGAAGATACTCCAAAAGTCAAAGTGAACATGGAGTTCTCGTTGAATGCTGTTAAGTCGATATTTATTCTCTCTTCGATATTTATTGGCTTTAACCACAGCCCATCCATGAGAAATATTATCACAGTACGATTAGCTCAATAGCTGAACTATCAGGGTGTATACATTTTAATTACACAGCTAATTAAATTACAGACAGGCGGCAACTCACAATTTCAATAAATGTTTTATTTCGCACTAGCAGTATCACCCGGTGTTGCCTGGGTTTGTTTCAACCCTTTAGAATTGGAATTTTTGAAAAGTAAAAACGTTTGCATTATGCAACTTGTTATTCTCTTCAAGTGAACGTTTTTCCAGTTGAAATACACCGAAAAATGGTGACACAGCAGTCAAAATTCGTAAAAAATAGGGATTTTCATAGAAAAAAAGCACCTTTTTTATGTAAAGAATTTTTGGTGCTAACATGGCCCGATTTGAATTTTATATTCTACAGAATGAAGAGCAAGCCTTCTTCTATCATAATCTCAATTTTGGTCAACTTGCGCTGCAGGGTCTCGAAGGAGATAGTGTTAGTTGAAGGCTACCAAACCTGCCATACACAGCTTTATATATATAGATTTGCTACACACTACTTTCCATCCTTAATAATGAAACTTGGTAGATCCAAAAGTTAAACACACACACACAAGTTGAGTTTTATATATATAGATTTCTCAACGGGGATTTCAGGGGAGAGTTTCAGGGAGTCGTTGGCGATGTATCGTGATGATCAAAAATCCGGCCTGCTAAAATTTGGTTAAAGTGATTCAAACTGCAGACTCAACGCAAAATGGTCACATTTAATTCAAAGCGTTAAAAATGTTATGAAAACAATTGGTATGTGTTCACAAAGTCCAAATGATTAATGCGAAAAAACCCTCCAGGCTACATCCCGAAAATTCATTTCTTTGCCGAATTTCTACAATGTTTACGGTGATTCGTTTTTATATCTTGATTTTTTATTTTTCATGCAATTTACGCATGCTTGCACGCGTGGTGAACACAGTTCACGTCAAACAGCTGACTGAGTAAAGTTCACTATTCAATGCATGGGATAAGGCCTAAACAAACACATTATCGATTTTTGCACTTGCGAGATGAATTTCGGAACAGAAATAGCGCAGTTCAATATACATTCGCCTAAACTTCAAGTGACCCATCTTTGGTGGTTCTACGATTTGTTGAATAGGAGGAGATGTGCCGGGAAGTTAAACACACAGACACACAAGTTGAGTTTTATATATATAGATTTCCTAAATCCTAGGTCACAAATTCTTGCTCAGGCATATAGATGGCTGCAAATGCGTTTTTAGTGAGACCCGAAAACGGTGGAGACACATCTGGTTTTCAAACTGCCTGTTGCTATGTCGATATTTCAAATTCCTCCGAAATTTACTGAGATTTTGATACAGCAGGACATTAAAAGATACTGTCTAAACCGATTAGCTCAGTTACTGGCCGGGCAACGGTGCATATATATATATATATATATATATATAAATAGTTAATCCAAACATGAAAACACAAAGAGAAAACACAACAACGCGAGGACGTGGAACAAGTATAGTATTATTGGACGCTCAGGAAAGAAGGAAAGAAGGAGAGTTTAACGTTTAGAACGGAGTTCTTCGTCAGAAACATAGGAAAAGGAATGATTCAAAGAAGGGAAGACGGAGGGAAAAAATTGCCAACGGTACACACGCGGTGACATACATACATACATATATATATATATATATATATATTATATATATATATATATATATATATATATATATATATATATATGTGTATGTATGTATGAATGTATGTTTGTATGTATGTATGTGTGTATGTATGTATGTATATAGATATTTTGTTTCGAATTTGTGTGAATATGTCTAGAATAATATATCAATTGAATAAAGTTAAGACGATGTGGTTTTCACGTTTTTTATTTTGCTGTTATAACATTAAAAATATTACGTAATGTACATAAAGTTAAATTGGTGCTTTCTTACATAGAGTAATCATCAGAGTTCAAAGTTTTTAACTAACAGTCAGTTCTTGACATTTGTAGTATCTCTCCAAGAAGCTGAATTTTTAGGATATTCTTTTGACCAATCCGCATGTAGCTTCAACATCACGGTTTACCAGGCGTACAAATATTACGTAATTTGTTTATATTCATATGTTACAGATATTCTTCAATCCACAACATTAAATATTTGTTATATTATTGTTGTTAATTCCGTTCAGAACAGGTTTGAACATTTTAATAAACCGTTTCTCTTTTATTTTTCTTCTAACATCACTTGTCTCATGTAGTTTGTGGAAAGGAAAAATCAGAAACATCTTCTGACCACGTCTCTATATGTTCGCTCAATGGAATTCAGCGAACATTGGTGCTCCGGATTTGTAGTCTGTGGACTCGTGAGCGTTCCGATAATACATTCCCTGTCTTTCCTATATATATTTCTTCGCAATTTGGACATTTAATGCAGTAGATCAAATTTCTGCTTTTGCAGTTCATATATGCATTTGCGAAAATCTGTCCATTTTTTGTTCTAATGGACCTGCCAGCATGCATGTATTGGCACGTTCCACATCTGTTATCATTACATTTGGATGCTGTGAATGTTGTTTGTTCATGTTGAATTTTTTGTTAAGTTTCTTTAGGTTATGTGGTTGCTTTTTCTTAAGATAAGTGTTTGATTATTCATTATGTTTTTCGTAATTTTTCTCTTTGTTGTATGATTGGCAAATTCATTTTAAAATTGTTTTGGTGATGCGGATTGTTTTGCATGAGACAAGAAACAAAAATGAAGCATGCTCTGCAGAAACCAGTTGACGGAAAACCGAAGAAACGAGCATCAATAAATCCTGAATCAGCTGGGCAGAAACAACTTCAGGATTTCGTTACAGCCAACACAAAAAGATTCTTCGAAATCCTAGAGGTACCTTGCACTTTTCTTGAAAAAGATGCTGAAGAATGGAACGATGATGAAAGTTATGCGAATGCTAGAGATATCGCATATGGACTCAAAGAGGTAAACGACATTGTGGAAAGATGTGTACGACTTCTGGAAGAATATAACAAACTGATAAATAATGATGAACAGCAGAAGCAATACATTCTTCAAATTGATAAAAGTTACAAGTCATCACTCACAAAAACAAGAAAACATAACTCTTGCTTCACAAATAAAAAATAAACTCCCACATAAAGAAAAGTTAACACACTATACGCTGTACCTCAGTACGTACTATAGCCTAGTATGCCATCGTTTTGTTTTTTCAAACTAGGTTAACCAGGTACATATCAAACCGGTTCCGGCGAAAATATCAACAAAACAATATGAAATTGAAAAAATAAATTTTTAATTCCTTTTTTGCATTACCCTAATATATACGAGCAAAACGCCCCCGTCCAATGGACGGTGCTGAGTTGTCAAACAATGAAACCAAATTTTCTCAAAACAACTTGTCCGACGGTCCCATAGGCCTCCCCTTTGAGAAACACTGATTTAACCTAAATTTAAGATACCAGCAAAAGAAGAAATAAAGATAGACTTTTTTTCTATTCCAAAGAAACCAAATAGTCTTTCCTTACTTCATGCCAAGTTTGAAGAAAATATCTCTTTTCATCTTACTGTTTTGGTCTCTTAAATATACTGCTTTTTGTGGCATTATTTCAAGCCAGTCGGCTTTTTTTACGCAAACTGCACGTGCATTTTTCTCGCGTACGCCTAGTATCGATCCCAACAGCTGATGTACTTGCGCGTACGAATGCACGTTCCCACGGCTTTATCGATCGCATTCTCACATGGAATCGATTTTTGTAATTTTTTCAAGACTTATATACGCCCTGATACCGTCGGTATCTACATATCAAATTTGAGCGCAATCGGATGGAGGATGCCCGAGATCCTGGAAGACACACACACAGACAGAACGGATTTTATATAATAGATAAACATGTTTGCTTGCATGCATGCATGCATGCATGCATGCATGCATGCATGTATGTATGTATGTATGTATGTATGTATGTATGTATGTATGTATGTATGTATATATGTATGTATGTACGTATGTATGTATGTATGAGGCGAGCTGGCAGAATCGTCAGCATTCCGAGCAAAATACTTTGCAACATTTCTACCGAGTTCGAATTCTGCTGAGATTGACTTTGCTTTTCCTTTTCTTTTTTAGCTAAAACAAAATAAGTACCAGTTGAGTACTGGGATCAATGTAATCAACTCACCCCTCCCTTGAAATTGTTCACCTTGTGCCAAAATATATATACACGATTGCAGCGTGGAAGGTGTTTGTAAGCCATTTAAGAAACACACAAAAGCCGTTCGATTCACTTCAACATTTAAGTTTAATTTGTCAAAATATTTTCGTCGCTAAAATCCGCGACCTGTTCACTGACAAAAATCCGTGTTGCATACACACACACACACACATACACACACACACACACACACACACACACACACACACATATATATATGTATGTATATATATATGTATATGCATATATATATATATATATATAATATATATATATATATAATATATATATATATATATATATTGCTTACTTGTTTAAGTCATTAGACTGCGGTCATGCAGGGTCATTGCCTTGAAGAATTTTTAGCTGAATGTATCGACTCCAGTACTGATTTATTTGAAGCCTGGTGCATGGTACATATTCTATCGGTTGCCTTTTGCCGAACCGCTAATTTACAAGGACATAGATACGTCAGAACCAGTTGTTAAGTGCCGATGCTGGGACACATACACACAAACACATACATATATATATGTCATGCTTCCTTCAGTTTCTGTTTGCCGTATCCACTAACAAGGCTTTTGTCAGCCGAGGCTAAAGAGTAAGACTCCTGCCCTAGGTGCCACACAATGGGACAGAACCTGGAACCTTGTGGTTGAGAAGCAAGATTTTTACTACACAGCCATATGAAATGACGTCCACAATATTGAATAAGAAGCGCCGAACTTACACACACACCCTCTCTCATTCTCGCGCAAACACAATATATATATGATACAGTTCACTATGTACTTAGCAGTAACCATGTACTTTTTTTTCTTCATCGTTTATTCCTTGAATACAGTGAAGTTTATTCTCCGACGAAGTGATCTAATAAAACTAAACATATGGTATCTTCCCTAGAACTCAGCAAAATTATTAAAATTCTATTTTTCAATCCATGAGCAAACGCACTCTTCCTTCACAACTTATATATCGATAATTTTATTGTTGTTGTTCACTTCATTACCTGTCCCATCTTTAGCAGAACTATATATCAATATAAGCATTCTACTATTTGCATGCATATGGAGAGCATTGTTGTATTTAGTTTAGTATATCTAGCACATCATTAAATACAGAGAAAGTATCTGAACATATGAACAGCTTGTAAATGTAAAAACCTTACTAATGACGACATGTTGTATTCAGGTAAAGTTGTTTCGCTTCTGAAATTAATATTTGAAATGGGAATTATAGCAATTTATTTACACCGCGTCGAACAATGCTTGGAGCAAAATAAAGAGTGAATTTCTAACTAATATATATTTTTCTAAAGAAATGAATATTAATTGTTACAGAAGCTTAAAATTTGGGCTGCAGATCATATCATGGATGTAGCTCTCGGCATTCGTATTTTAATTTTGATATTTTCAAAGGAATGTAAAAGAAAATAAACATTAACGAAAATGCGAAATTATTCTGCTTTTATGAAAATTGCTTCAGTCTTGTAATTTTTTTTTCTGAAAAAAGAAAAAATGAAATTAAAAACTAAGGGATTGTTGAAATATATTAAATTAGAATGAAATAGAATTTCTCTCTCTCTCTCTCTCTCTCTCTCTCTCTCTCTCTCTCTTTCTATCTCTCTCTCACTATATGTATGTATATATATATAATATATATATATATATACATATACATATGTATATATGTATGAATGTATGTTTCTATGTTTGTGTATATGTATGTATGTATGTATGTATGTATGTATGTATGTATGTATGTATGTATGTATGAGTAATCGGGATAAAATGAATAACTTCTAATTTCTCGTTACTTTCTCCCTACCTATTTGACATCGCTACATTGCAATTTTTGCCCAATGACTTTGTACCTTTGCATCATATTTAGGTGCAAAAAGGGTCAGAATAGTTCTTGTGATTTGTTGTTGTTGTTGAAGTTGAGAGAGTTTCAAACATAGTCGTGTTATAGATACTTCTTTTTCTAGAAATTTTTCCTCGAATTTGACTCTATTCTAACTGAGGTTGCTGATGGAATGTCCTGATAATTGTTGGTCCTTAACACTCAATATTCTTTTCTCTGTTGTTGGATTCCAAGTCAATTTTTAACCACACTAATGGCTAATTCAATATTTCAATTTTCGAAAAATGATGTCGAAAATGGGTTTAAATGAGCAGTGATTCATTTCAATAATTTCTTCTCTTTAACGCATGGTGCACAAATGTATCGGGAAAACAGCCACCGCAGTAGATCGTGAAGAAGCTTTTGAGAATATTTTATGTGGAAGTTCGATAATTTCATTTCATGTGCAATTTATCAATGATCCTCTTTCTATGATCTAGACACTTTAATGTAATTCTGGAGAACTGAAGTGGTACATTTACTTGGGGTGCTCATTTTGCACCACACAGATTTGTCCTTTATTTGCTGAAAGGGAACTGTGATACTTTTATAAAATAGTGTTCAAAATATGTTATAGTATTTTTAATGTATTTAGAGTAGCTCATTTGTTTAACAGATATAGTTTTATAAGGTAGTGAAAATACGCTTTTATATATAAATGCATAAATATATACATACGTACACAAATGTAGTAAAAAATCCTCATTGTGCCTCATACTACGTACACATACGAATGCATATATTCATGTTCATATCTATCTATATATATATATATACATATATATATATATATATATATACATATACATATATATATATATATATATATATATATATATGTATATATATACATATACACAAATATATATATATATTCACACACACACATATATATACATAAATATTCATACAAACACATATAGACGCATACATTACACGTATATACTCAGGCGTACATATACTTTTTTTATTCATAAATGCATAAATTTATACATACGTACATAAATACATAACTATATATCAGTTTGTACAGGAAGTTCAGTCCAATTACGTCTTTGAGCCCGTCGAAACCTGTTTGTGGAAAAAGCTATAAATATCGTTTGCATCCACTGATGCATAATCAATTCATGAAGAGTTCCCAAATGACAACAATCATATTTTGTTTAATTTTATATATATAAAAAACAAAATATATGGGATCCAAGCAAAAACATATTCTTCACAAGTTTTACGAGATCCTAATGCCAGCGAAGCATCCAAAAAAGCTTAGAGTTAAGATGAATTGATGGAAAAAACTGAAAAGGGCGTTGTGAAAATTTTAGGTGTGAAAAAATTCAATTTCCCACATGAGCTTCCTTGACAGCGTCATTCCTAATTGGATGGAGAAACGCTGGAAGCTATACCAATGTCTTACTGAAATATATGAAATGGATGAGAAGCTAAGCTCACATCCAAACCCTTTACCACTACCACGTGAAGAAACCACCCACAGAAAATATCGTTGATTGGTTGGTGAGATACTGAAAGAGAATATCATTATGAACATGGAGGGCTGCTTGATGACAATTTTGAATAAAAAAGTTTTGCATATATACATACATACATACATACATACATACATACATAGTGACCATGGTGGTCAGTCCGATACTCGGGCGTCTGTAATTGCTGCTTTGAAGGCAACATACCAAAAGTTGGAAAAGTTGAACAACAACATGTGGTATGATTGCATACAACTATCTCTACGTAAGTGTTCTAAACATTACATATATCGAAGCATATTTTTTTTTCTTTTTCTTTTTACTTGTTTCAGTCATTTTGACTGCGGCCATGCTGGAGCACCGCCTTTAATCGAGCTACTCGACCCCGGGATTTATTCTTTGTAAGCCCAGTACTTATTCTATCGGCCTCTTTTGCCGAACCGCTAGGTGACGGGGACATAAACACACCAGCATCGGTGGTCAAGCAATGCTAGGGGGACAAACACATACACACAAACATATACACGCACATACATATATATATATATACATATACGACGGGCTTCTTTCAGTTTCCGTCTACCAAATCCACTCACAAGGCTTTGGTCGGCCCGAGGCTATGGTAGAAGACACTTGCCCAAGGTGCCACGAGTGGGACTGAACCCGGAACCATGTGGTTTATAAACAAGCTACTTACCACACAGCCACTCCTGCGCCTATGGTTGGTGAGATGAATTGATGGAAAAAACTGAAAAGGGCGTTGTGAAAATTTTAGGTGTGAAAAAATTTATATATCTATATAAATTCATATATCTACGAGGGGCGTTCAATAAGTAATGCCCCTGACCCACTTCCCATAGCAGTAGAGCAACGAAACTTGGCACAGTTATTAGTCTTTTTCTACATACGAATCACCCAGAGTTACGAATTTCTCCCATCGTTTGATGCGGCTCTGGAGACCGTTTTTGTAGAAGAACCCAGCTTGGTCCTCCAACCTCAACGTGACTTCAGAAATCAAGGCTGCATCATCTGGGAAACGCGTTCCTTTCAAAAACAACTTCATGATTGGGAAGAGGTGAAAATCAGAGGGTGCAAGGTCAGGAAAGTAGGGGGGATGGGGAGGAGTTCATAGCCATACGCCTGTGCTTCTGATCTGGCGACAAGCGAGTTGTGGACCGGAGCGTTGTCCTGCAGGAGGAGGATGCCTTTTGATGATCTTGCCCCGCCTCTTGATTTTGATAGCTTGTCTTAATTTCCTCAAAGTGAAGCATAATAGGCTCCTGCAATTGTGGTACCCTTTGCCAGGAAATCCGTCATCACTACTCCGTCCTGGTCCCAGAAGACTGTGAGCATGACCTTGCCAGCGGAGAGCTGCACCCTTGCCTTCTTTGGAGGGGGTGAGTCACGGCGCTTCCACTGCATTGACTGGGCTTTGGTCTCTGGATCATCGTGATGGACCCAGGTTTCATCCTGTGTAATCAGTCTTTTGAAAAATGTTGACTCATCTTCTTGGCACATCTCCAAATTCACCCTCGAGCACTCGACGCGTTCTTGCTTCTGGAAAGGCGTGAGCAACCTGGGAATCCATCTGTCAGACACCTTTTGCATATGCAAATGGTCATGAATGATAGTTTCCACACCACGGTACTAATCTTGACCACATGGGCTATTTGGCGAATAATTATGCGTCGATCTTCCAAAATGGCAGCCTCAACTTGACGGACAGATGCCTCATCAATGGCAGAAGGGGGCGACCAGATCTAGGAGCTGTTTCCACAGAGTTCCGACCATGTTTGAATTCACGATGCCAGCGTTTTACAAGGTCATATGATGGGGCATCATCACCGTAAGTTACTTTCATTTCATCAAAAGTCTCCCGTGGTGTGCGTCCTTTCAAATACAAAAACCGGATCACTGCTCGACACTCAACAGGCTCCATTTCACACTTGACTCGGTTCAAACACCTGTAAATCAGACACCACAATTAATTCAGAGCTGTAATTTGCCGCTTACTCTATAGAGATATAAATAATTGCACATGCAAAATTTCAGCTAGATCAAACAACTGCAAGTGGGTCAGAGGCATTACTTATTGAACGTCCCTCGTATATAAACGATACTTATGTCCTAATAAATTTATATACACACGGAGCCGTAGTTTTTCACACCTAAAAGAATAAACCAAATAACATTTCAAAACAATTTTAGAATTAAAGACAAATTCAAAGGAAAGATCATTGTCTATTTCGAAAAACAAATATACGCGAATAGACGAAATCTTCATGGTTAAACGCGTAACTCTCCTTCGACCAAATCGGAAGATCAATCATTGCATACAATGGAGCTACGAGCTTAATATTTATATGAAGTATATATTCAATCTGATCTTCAAAGTTCCGTTTTATGCGAAGGTTAAAACATTTCTGAGACTCCAAACACACAGAATTAGATTTTTACGGAAAGCATTTAAAATTTCGTCGAACAAGCAAAACGTATCGTTAGATGTAAATTGATACATCTATGAAACATTGACTCAAAGCAGGCTGACACTATAATGCAAGCCACTGAAAATAACTATCCCACTTCCACTAATAGACAGTTAAATCTAGCAGTAAAGAAAGACACTAAATCCATACCTATACTGTACAAACAGAAGCACACAAAAACTTGTGGACGCCTAACAAGTAATTTGGGATTATATGTTTAGCAGGTCCACAAGCTTAATTTAAATAGATCATCAAGGTGGATCATCAAAGCTTAACGGTTAGCCAAAGTCCTACAACAGTAGTAAGTGCTATTGAACGCCCGACCAACTATATTACACCACTTTGCTCCTTAAGAGTGATAAGGAAAAACTTGAGTCTTAACAGCATTCACTATCAAAAAAGGCATCTTTCAGGGAGATAGCCTGTCAGGGTGTCTGATTTCCACAAAAGAACATATCTTTGCTTTGTGGTCCCACAAAGCAATATCAGTTTGTAGAGGAAGTTCAGTCCAATTCCGTCTTTGAGCCCGTCGAAGCATGTTTGTGAAAAAAGCTATATATATATATATATATATATATAATGTCAGCAAAAGTGTACGTAATCCGCAATATGTATATATATAAAAAAAATGGAGCAAATACGCAATACAAGACAATAAAATATCCGGACGGATACACGATACTAAGGCTGACAGGAAAAACAATTAGAGGGACAGGGGAAAAAAGACTGGTCGTTCTTTAATTCATTATATTATTACTTTACCCACGTATAATATACCCATCATTCATTATTATTATTATTATTATTATTATTATTATTATGAGTATTATAAATATTATTATTATTATTATTATTCAGTAGTTTTATTTATTTTTATAGCGTGCTTTCACTTCACTACCGAGCGCAGCTCTGTGTGCCTTGGATATGTGCTGTGATTTGTTGTGATGCTCTGATGGTTATTGTATTGAAAGTGTTCTGCGTAGGATGTGTGCAGTGCCCAGTAGTGCAATTTCTGTATGCTATACGTGTTTGTAAGTCCTGGTGTTTTTGTTATGTATTTGTCTGAATATTTTTTTATCATGCCTAATGCACTTACTATGATAGGAATTGTTCCTGTTTTTAGATACCACATTCTGGTTACCTCTATTTCCAGGTCTTTGTATTTTGAAAGTTTCTCCATTTCTTTTAGAGAACCGTTGTAATCTCCTGGTATTGATACATCAATTAGAAAGCATTTTTCCTTCATGATCTCTGACAACTATATCTGATCTGTTGGCCTTAATTTCTCTATCTGTGGGTATCGGCATATCCCAGAGTATGGTTGCTTTCTCATTTTCTGTGACGTTTTCTGGTGTGTGCCTATACCATCTTTTTTCTGTTGTTATTCCATAATGTTGGCGTAGCTTCCAGTGTATATAGGTCCCAACTCTGTCGTATCTGTGAATATATTCATTCTTAGCCAGGCCTGGGCAGCCAGAGATAATATGATTTGTTGTTTTTTGTCCATCTCCACATATTCTGCAGTTACTTGTTATATTTCTTTTCATTACATGTTTTTGGTAATTTCTGGTGGGGAGGCTTTGGTCTTGTACTGCAATTAAAAATCCCTCTGTCTCTGCTTTGAGTCCAGAGCTTCTCAACTATTGCTAGGATTTTTCTTTGTCTATTTCTTTTGCATTTAGTTTAATCCAGTATTTGCCATGAAGGGGCTTTTCTTGCCATCGTTGTATCATGGTTCGTTGCTGTTCTAGTTTTAGTTTGGATTTCATTTGTTTTATAGCTTTTTTTGTTTCTTTATCTTTTTCTTTTCTTCTTCTTCTTCTTCATATTTGTTAGGTTGTATGATTTCTTATTTGTATTTTCAGCTTCCTTAAATACTGAGAACAGTTTTTTGTTTTGCTCGTGTTTTGCCGCTATTTGTATCAGTTTTCCTTCCTTCTGAAGTAGATATTTTTGCAGTCCTATGGTGGTTATTTTATAGTAGTTTTCCAGCTGTATAAGGCCTCTACCACCTTCTATACGTTGTATATATAGCCTTTCTATGTCAGATTTTGGGTGATGCATTTTAGATCCTGTCATTATTTTTCTTGTTTTCCTATCTATTTTGGTCAGCTCATTTAGTGTCCAGTTAAGGATATTGTAGCTGTAACTTATAACTGGGACGGCTAAAGTGTTAATACCTATTATCTTGTTTTGAGCATTGAGCTCTGTTTTTAGTATTGATCTAACTCGTCTATAATATTCTTTCTTTATTTTCTCTTTCATTTGTGTGTGTTGTGTCTTATCTAGTTCATGGATTCCTAAGTATTTGTAAGTTTGGCTTTGGTCTAATTCTTTTATTTCATTGGTTTTATCTAGTGTGATGTTGCTACTCTTAACTAGTTTTCCTCTTTTCATGGTTACTTTGGCGCATTTTTCTAATCCAAATTTCATATCTATTTCTTTGGTAAATCCATGAACTGTCTTTAATAGTGTTTCCAGCTGTTTGTCATTTGCAGCGTATAGTTTTAGGTCATCCATATATAAAAGGTGGCTGATCGTTTTGCCGTAACATTTATATCCGCATCCAGTTCTATTTAGCATATCAGATAGAGGTGACAGTGCCAAGCAGAAAAGGAGTGGAGAGAGCGTGTCTCCCTGGAATATTCCTCTTCTAATGGGGATGTCTTTGGTTTTCATGAGTCCCTCTTTTGTTTGGAGGTGTAGGACTGTTTGCCATTTATCCATAGAGTGCTCTATGAATTTTATGATTGTTGGTGCTACTTTGTTAATGGCTAGTGTTTCGAGGATCCATGTGTGGGGGATGCTATCAAACGCCTTTTTGTAGTCAATCCAGGCCATACTGAGGCCTTTCTTCTTTCTGTGGCTGTCTTCAGTTACGGCTTTATTAATCATTAGTTGATCTTTACAGCCATATGAGCCCTTGCGGCATCCTTTCTGCTCTTCTGGGAACAGTTTGTTTTCGTCCAGGTGCTTGTTCAGCCTTTGCGATATCACTGCAGTAAATGCCTTGAACATAGTAGGGAGGCAGGTTATTGGTCTGTAGTTTTCTGGTTTTGTTGTTTCATTTGATTTGGGAATTAAGATGGTTTTCCCCTTCGTGAGCCATTCAGGCATTGTCTCTGGCTCTGCCAGTATGCTGTTAAAGTTTTCAGCCAGCTTTTTGTGCATTCCTGTTAGATATTTCAACCAGAAATTGGGGATCTTGTCATGCCCAGGTGCCTTCCAGTTGCTTAGTTTTTGCAGTGCCTGGGTGACCTCTTCAGTTGTTATGGGGGTCCAAAGTTGTTCAGATGCCGAGTTTGTTATTTTCATACTCCTTTTTTTTGGCTGTTCGTTCGCTGACCATATTTCTTTCCAGAATTCTTCCAATTCTTCTGCCGTTGGTGCTGCAGTGACTTCTATTTTATTTTTGCCCATTTCTTGGTAGAACTTTTTGGAGTCGAAGTTGAACTTTTTGTTCTGTTCAAAGAAGCGTTGGCGTTTCTCGTACCGGCGGATCCTTTGAGCTTTGGCAAGGATATCTTGCTTCAGTTTTTCTTTTATCTCCGGCAAATCTTTTTCTGTGGTGTTATATTTGCGGAGCATTTTTGTTCTCTTTTTGTTGCTCAGTAGCGTTGTTTGTTTGCTGATTTCATTAAGAATCGACAGGTCTTTTCTAATTTTTTTAATTTTGTTTTGGATGTTATTTATCCACAGGGTTTGTTTGGGTGGTGGTACTCCTGTTTGGGCGGGTTTGGGTGAGTATCCAGCTTCTTTTGTGGCTGCAGTGGCTGCTGCGTATATCAAGTCATTTAGTTCAGTGATATCACTTTTTTTTGTTTCAGTGGCTAGTTCAGTGACGGCTAGGTTTATGTTGTTTATAATTGGTGTTGTTATTGCGTTTATTTTTATTCTTGGGAGGTATGGTCGGTGGTCCATTTTGAGCTCTGTGGTTTTTAGTTCTTTGATTATTTTATTTTTTATATCATCATAATCATTAGGCTCCCCTTCGTTGTTTACATCGTGTTTGTTGGGAATGTTGCGTTTGTCTTCGTGTTTTACAGTTTCAGTGTTTATATTATTGGGCATTGTTGTGTGGCTTCTATCTACATTTTCCTGGTGTATTTAAAAAAATTTTTTTTTTTATATTTTATATTTTATATTTTATATTTTATATTTTTTATTATTATTATTATTATTATTATTATTATTATATTATTATTATTACCATGAAAGACTCTCGGATAGTTCTTAATTACCGGTTATTCTTTATTTGAAATCAGGCAACAACAAATTACTAAAGACTTCAAATAGTGTCTTCTCCTGTGACTCAGAGACAATACTCTCCTTAGAATGCGAGCTGTACCCGTATAACCTGAAGCCTGACAGCTGCTCTAATATTCTTAATATGTTTTTCAAAACCCTTGGAAACTCTTCTTAATGCTTCAATTACCACCGGTATCACCATTACTTTCCTCATGCCCTATAACTTACCTATCTCGTCCCGCAGTGGCTGGTATTACTCAATCATTTCTGTTTCCTTACATTTCCCCCTCGAATCGCCTGGCATTGCAGCATGTAAAATTCTACCCGACCTCTTTTTTCTTCCCAAATATAAAATATAAAAGCTCTACTTTGTATTTTGTCCCCTCTGTGTTCAGCTCTGTGTGGCCAATAAAGAAACATATCTTTACTTCTTTTTCATCTTTATGGATGAACCCGATAACTGGTCGTCTCGTCTCTATGACAAGGTCTCACTGTATGTTAAAATCCTGGAGTATATTGTAATGTTCGTTTTCTATTACTCCCTCTGGCTTTTGAGCACACCATTGTTCGGCTCTCTCGAGGTTTGCTTTACAGTACAGCAGCCAGTGGACATATCTGGCCACATTGTCGTGTCTCCTTTTATATTCGCGTTGAGCGAGCACACTGCAATAACAATATGGCTTATACTTTCTTCTTTCTCAGAGCACATCCTACACTGTGGAGAGTCAGTGCTTTTATCAATGTGATATTTGGAATAGTTTATTCTAAGAGCTTCTTCTTGAGCACTGCGCACTAATGCCTCAGTGGCCCCTTTTAAATTTCGTTTCTGCAGCCATTGACAAGTTCTGTTCCAATCAATCTCATCTTTATTCTTCAAGAACTGACTGTGCATTTTCTTGTCCTGTTAAATTTTCTCCATCTGCTCTCTCTGGTCTTTCTTAAATTGTATTGCATATACGGCTCCGTTCACTTTTAATGCATGTATGTATGCATGTATGTATGTATGTATGTATGTATGTATGTATGTATGTATGTATGTATATATGTATGTATGTGTGTGTGTTTGTGTGTATAACTCTGTTTCCTTGTGTGTGCGCCTGTTGTATATGCGTGTATGACTATGTGTCTTTGTGTGTGTATATAGATGTATGTGGAGTGTGTGTGTATATACGGTCATTTGTTTCTATCTCCTTATGTGTATGTACTTCACTGTCCGTATTACCTACCTACCTACATACATACATACCTACATACATACCTGCCCGCCTACCTACCTACTTATCAATATATTGTCTACCTACCTATAAATACTTACCTACCTATCTACATACCTACCTGCCTGCCTACCTACCTACCTACCTACCTACCTACCTACCTACCTACCTACCTACATACATACATATCTACCTGCCTACGTACCTACCTACGTATGTACCTACCTACCTACTTGCCAACCTACCTACTTACCAACCTACCTACCTACCTACCTTTCCTACCTACCTTTCCTACCTACCTTTCCTACCTACCTACCTACCTACCTACCTACCTACCTACCTACCTACCTACCTACCTACCTATTTACCTATTTGACTGTCTACTCACGAATATAACTTCTGAAATATGCATATACAGCCATTATCTATTTTCAGTCTTCGATTGCATTATTTATTCAGACGTATTCGTATACGCTACATCGTAATATTCAGTACTGGCTCAACATTCTATAGAAAATCTGTAGAGATACACCAAAACATTTAGACATATATACACTCACAGACACACATATATACACAGATTTATATATTCATGTATATATATGTATACATAGATGTATATATGTATACCTCTCAGAGTCAGGTGACTATTATGATGCAGACAACGTAGTTTGTCTTTCTGTTCGCTGTTGTGTAACACGAAATTGCCCAATACACAGTCTTTGTTGCCTTGTAGATGGTTCGATGTTATCTTCTGTTTGTGGGGCGGAGCGGATAACTTCGGTACAATGAAATATATCACATTGATTCTCAGAAATTTTGGACAAATTTTTTCCAGTTGTTCTAGAAGCAAATCAGTTCCTACGTTATAAAAAGAAATATTGTCATTTTTAACAACGTACTCCCTTGACTGACATTCTGTATATTATTATTTATGCAAACATACAATTTTACTTCATCTGCTAAATGGAATTACATATTCCAGAATGGAAAGTGAAATATAGACGATGTGATAGATATATGTTCAAATCTCACTAAGATTCATTGCTGACTTAATAACACACCACTTCCTATCTTACACCATTATCTCTCTCTCTCTCTCTCTCTCCCTCCTCTCTCTCTCCCTCCCCCTCTCTCTCTCCTTCTCTCTCCTCTTGACTATGGCATATTTGCCATATTTGTCAGAATGCGTTGAATTCCCTACCGAATTAACAGCAATCGTAAACAAGGTAACATTTTATCCTTACATAAATAATAAGGTACAGTATATAACATTATTTTTTTCTAATATTTATTCAAAATACTATCTACACGGACTTTTAGTCAAAATACACCGTTTATTTTTTGTCGTCAGACAGTGGTAGCAATCATTTACCATGTTTGTCAGAGGTATAGTCAATTGTAAGCAGCTTTAAGCGTATCCATTAAAGGAAACCTTTTTCAATTTATTTTCTTAATTTTCCCAATAGGAGGACTATAGCTAATGGTCAAACATTGTTAATATTAAACATGACAATGACAATACTACAATACCTGCAGTTGGGAAATTTGAGTAAACAGTCACAAGAAGAATTCCAATGAAGTAGAGAAAATGAATTATTATGTTATAGAGATAAATTATACCAACGATAATCGGATGTAGTTTCTTGTGTATATGGCAAGATAAATGCTAACACATTTTGTATAGCTATTCAAATATTTATCCACAGATTGTTATATGTGCAAAGTGAAATTCTTAGTGATATGTTTACGTAAGCTACAATATCTATAGAACAACAATATTTTTCTCCCGTGTTACGAGAGCAGATACACCTTTCTTCTGAAACTAGTAAATGATTTAAGTGAATTAAATCACAATAATAAACCATGACGTATTGCTTGAAAACAACGATTTGTATGGAGATGCTTTAGAATATACTGCATGAAGAGCGTATGGGGATTAGTGGCAAAGCATAAAAAGAACTAGTAAGGAACATGATATTTAAATCTAATTTAAATAAATTGTTTTAATTCGAAAGTAATTTATGTAGTTCATCACATTTTATCTATAAATTGAATAGCAGTAGCATACAGCAATCAAATCAAAATATAACCTTTCTCCTAAATATATTTCATCCAACGAAAAAAAGCAATTATTTTGTTGGAGAGCAGAAGTTAAACATTTACGACTTCGTGGGTAGCTACGCTAGTCAGGATGCAAAAAAAAAATTGCTATATAATTCTGTCCTCAAAATTTGACACAAGGGCAGCAATTTCAGGGGAAGTGGTTAAGTCGATTACGTCCACCCCAGTACTCAACTGGTGGTACTTGTTTTAACGACTCTGAATGGCGATGTTGACCTCGACGTCATTTGAAAGCAGAAGGCAAAGACGGACAAAATGACGGTAAGCATTCTGCACGGCAGGCTAACGATATTGCCAGCTCGCTGTTCTGCAAGAGTTGTTACGTAGTTTATTATTATCAGTTCATCAAAGCGATTGATAATATTTTCTTTATTCTCCACGTCCGTCAAAATTTTTGCAATAAAAAACGAGAATTTATTATTATAAACACTATAGGGTTGAATGATGAACACTGTATTAGTGTATTCTTCCAAATCCTGCTTCAATTTCCAAATTAATTTATATAACGACGTGCCGCTAACTATAGCCTCAGGTCTGAATTTCAAATTTTGATACAGTAATCGCAACTTAAAATCAGTTTTCGAAGCACATGTATCAACGTATATAGTCTACAAAGACGTAAGCTTTTGTTTTTAACTAAAAGTGCTTATAACTTAGTACTTTTCACCTTATCATATCCAATATCGCAGTCGAGTGTGTCTGTCGTGAGTGTATTGACAGACGCCTATTTGTGTGTGTACATATACGAACGTGCTAAGGAATAAGTACACGTGCGTATATGTGCATGTATGTATATATATATATATATATAATATATATATATATATATATATATATATATATATATATATATATATATATATATAATATATATATATATACATACATATATACATACATACATACATATATATATGTAACATACAATATTAAGAGGAATGACCACAAAAGTGGACACCTAATATGCTAAACATAGACGGCAAATTGCTAGTACCACGAATGTAGTTCTAGAAATTGTGCTTTGTAAGTGACAGACTACGTAGATATTAACAAGTGAAGCCATGGTACGTAGGTAATCTTGTTTTTATTTGGTATATTTTCATTTGTCTTGCTCATTTTTACATTTTAGCGTTATTCTTCGTGGTAATAGCGATTTGACGTCTATGTTTAGCATATTAGGTGACCACTTTTGTGGTCATTCCTCTCAATTTTGTATGTTACACACACACACACACACACACATATATATATATATATATATATATATATATATATATATATATATATATATATATATATAATTGAAATACAAAACAATGAAGAAATAACAATCAGAAAAGCGGATAAAGGAAGTGCAGTAGTGGTAATGGACACATTTTACTACAAAAATGTAGTAGTGTCCATACTTACGAAAAAATCAATAATTACACCCCGCAAAAAATAATGAAAAACCTCTTTACAGAAAAGACTTAACAGAAAAAAAGAAAGAGACCATTTGACAAATTTTAGATGTAAACCCAACTTATTCTATGGTCTACCTAAAATTCACAAAAGCCATAAAAAAATACCTAAAGGCACACATACATCCAGCAGCACCAGGAGACCGAAATTTACGGCCCATTGTAGCTGGACCATCCTGTGAAACACATCGATTACGCTGCCTCATGGACATAC
Source organism: Octopus sinensis (assembly GCF_006345805.1). Lineage (NCBI taxonomy): Eukaryota > Metazoa > Mollusca > Cephalopoda > Octopoda > Octopodidae > Octopus > Octopus sinensis. The sequence continues at coordinate 59,735,853 of NC_043001.1, forward strand.
TCCTGAAACCATTTCTAAAACATCTCAAGAGATGTTAAATCACCGTCCAGAAAGGGTTGTGAAGGAAACAACTATGGTCTCATTCGATATGATTAATTTATACACCAACATACCCAATAGCTATGGAATAGAAGCAATCCGTTTCTGGATGGACAAATATTCAGAAGAAATACCAGAACGAATCAACAAAGATTTCATAATTGAATCAATTAAATTCATCCTCCAAAGCAACCATTTCATGTTTGACACCACTGTTTATCGCCAAAAATCTGGAATTGCAATGGGAACTAGGGCAGATCCAACCATTGCCAATCTAACAATGAGTTATTTAGAAATATCAATATATCAGGAGTCATTTTCAAAATGTGGAAACACTCTCCCATTACATAAGAGAAGATTGGAAAATATTTTTGGACGACTACTTCATCCTGAGAAAAGAAACAATAGATAAGCTCCTGGAGTTCAAAAGACTCCTCAATAGCATTACCACTAACATACAATACACAATGGAGCACAACCACAAGGAACTCACATTCCTAGACATACTGATTTAAAAAAAAAACAATAGAAAGGGACATTTTTTACAAGACCACTGATGCTATTATTTAGCGCATGTCACACCAGACATAACAAAACAAATATTCCCTTCAACCTTGCAAGAAGGTTTTGCACTATAGTATCCGAAAAAATACCAGAGAGCTAAGATTGTAAGAGCTTAAAACTGTACTCCAGGATAGGCACTATCCAACTCAACTCATAAATGAAGGGATAAAACGTGCAAAATCGATTGATATAAAAACATTAAGAAAAGCCAAACACAACAAAACACTTACCCATATAATAGTACCTTATGTCTCCACAAAAAACCCCAGAAACAAAGAAGCATTTAATATCATCAAAAATCTCCCAATACCCCATAAGGGACCTAAACTTAAGGAGAATATACGTAACAATAAAAAGAGCAGCAAATCATGTAAGACATTAAGAAAGCTCCTCACAAATGCCAAACTATTCTCGAGAACAACGGACGCAAGAATCGAAAAGTGTAGTTGTCCTAATTCTGGAACATGTCCCAATCAGTTAGAAGGATCGGAATTCCATTTCAGACAAGGGCAAATATTTAAAATCAAATCTAACTTCACTTGTGCATCCCAAAACCTAATTTACATAATCAGATGCTCGGGCTGCAATCGAAACTATATTGGTTCGACAGGAATGTGGTTCAGACAGCGATGTACGGTACACAAACAACAAATATTCTCCCCACAATATCGCCAAATATATGTAAGTCGACACATTGACGAATGTCCAGAACGATTACAACAACAATTTATAACTTTCCCATTTTTCCAACTTGCTTTTTTGACAAGTAAGATTGAATAAAGGAGCCTCATTTATCCAAAAATATAAACCAGAATTAAATATGACACCATATTAAAAATAAATGATTTGCCCCTTCTATTGTAAGATATAAACCAGGAAAAAATACAGACCAAAAATAAAAATTACAGATTTACATCCCTTTTACTGTAAAATAAATGAGTGAACAATTATCTTGCCTAGTAATATGTATTTCCCCTAGCAATATGCCTATTTTCCAACCCATAACTAGATGAGCAATGTGAAACTGGTTCTTACTCTAATTATGTTTAAAGAACAAAATCTTATTTTGTACAAAATTGTATATCTTTATTATTATGACACTAATATACTTTTTAATCATGAAAAACAAATCTTCCCTGTTTTTCCATCTTTTCTCTTTATGTATATATACATATATATATATACATATATATATATATATATATATATACATATATATATATATATATATACGACGGGCATTTTTCAATGGGGCTGAACGTGAAAGCATGTGGTTGGAAAGCAAGCTTCTTTATTTCATATAATTTGCCACAAGGGCATCACACAGATAGAAGCTTTGCGGGCTGGACACGGACATTAATGGGATGAATGATAATGATGCAAAAATGATGATGATGGGAGAAGAGGAAAAGCGCCCGCCGACTTCCGCTTCTCTAAAACAATGTTCTTTTTCCTTTTCCCCGAAAACACAATGAGGCAATAAACCTCTTACATAAAAAATACAATGTTCAGAATTCTTTTTCTTTTTCTTTCATTTTAAAAACACAATGAGGTTATAAACCCCGTACATTACACAAAAAGTCACATATTTCACATTTTGTAGACTCGTTCATGTTATCCGGCCGACCAGTATCCTTGCTTAATTGAAGCATGTACTTGGTTCCTAACCGAACCACACAGCCATAAATATGTAGGAATCCTCCGGGAAGGAATTCATGATCCTGCACAGATCACTATCCCATAGGACGTCCGCAGCCACCTGCGAAGGCCACTCAGGGTCCTCCGTGCAGGACGGAAGACCCTCCCATCGGCCCCTCCTTTCCATTTTCTTGACTTCATTTTCTATGGTTCCACCTTTGTGGAAGAGGACCACAAATTCATCCTCCAGCGGCACACCCGCCGGAGGAGAATTGGGAAACGCCGGCAGCGTGTCACAACCCGCCGGCAGCGTGTCACAACCCGCCGGCAGCGTGTCACAACCCGCCGGCAGCGTGTCACAACCCGCCGGCTGCGTGTCACAACCCGCCGGCAATGTCCCGTTTTTCTTCTTTTTTCTTTTTCCCTTGGGTCGCGAGAGGGTGAGGTTCCTTTGATGCGTGCAGCAGGTCCTCCTTTTCTCCCGCAGCCCTCGGGTCATTCGGCGGGCAACCATTGTTGCCCACCTTTTGTTTTCATTTTTTCGAGGTGGTGGAAACCTCCTCGTCATCCTCCTCCTTCTCTCCCTCCATTGAGGGAGCAGGGAGAGATTCCACTATTAACTGCTCCAGGATCCTATTTTAGTTTTGTGCAGTTTTTGTTAATGTGGCCGGTCTCCAGGCACAGGTGACACTTGGGTGGGGGCGTCCCTCGAACATCACCGGATACCTAGACCCGGCCATCCTCAAAAAATCTGGAAAGACCAGACTTTCGGCTGATTGGGTCCATAGGGTCAAAACAGGTTTTGACCCCTCCGAATCAGCTGCAGGCAACACTTTCACATTAAGCAGCTTGGTACTGCTACCGCCCAGACCCCGGCGGATAGAGTCCTCTATCCACTCGGGCTCCATTCTGGGTGGCAAACCGCAGATCCAAGCCCTCAATAATCGCTTCCCACAATAGCTAGGAAGGGACATGATTTCCTTGCCCTCGAGGAGCTGGCTTGCAAAATCACAATTTCTTGGGGGGAGTCAAATAGCAACCAGACCGTTGCATACTTGACTCCCCGTGAAATGAATTTAATGGCTGGCATGTACTCTTCCAGCTCATTCAAAATTTTGCCTTCGGGAAGACGGTTATGGTGTCGAGCGACTTTGAATAAGTTCTCAACACCATCGTCTTCCTTTCAAGATCTTTTAGCCATTTTTGGGAGGTGTTAAATCCCACACAAGACATTCCTTCGCCATTTAAAAAAAGTTCAAATATAGTCAAAGTGTAAAATAAGGAAAGACACAAAAAAGAGAAGAAGGAAAAACACAACAGAAGGGAAGAAATAAAATAAAAATAGCAGTTCAAAGAAAGTTCTTTTTTTTTTAAATAAATGAAAATTTGAAAAAGAGAGTTCAAATCCTGGCAAAGAAATTAATTTTTCGGCCGAAAAGGTACTCCTGGCCAATAATCCACAAGGAAAACACAATTTCTTACAATTATGTGAGAAAACACATACGTCTCCACTGCAAGGCAGACAAAAAGCTCCGAGTACAGTAAGGACTCCTTGCTAGTACAAAAAAATAAACCTACAAGCAACAAATCCTACTGGACTCAAGGAGCATAAAGCCTTACCTTACAGTAGAGCGTCTTAGTAATCTCATTTTCGCCAGCTACACACCAGCGTGATGACTTCAATTCAATTTTCGCCAGCTGCAAACCAGCGTGGCGACTTCAACAGGCGAGTGAAGAACAATTAACAACCGGACCGGAAGCAAGCTTCTTACCACACGGTCACGCCTGTGGTTATTATATATGTGTTTATAATTTTTTCTATATATACTTGAATTCAGAAGCATACATACCCGTGAGTGTATATAGGTATCTAAATAAGTGGAAGGAAAGTTTACTTGTCGAAGATACGTCTCGCTTTTATCCTTCGAAACGTAGAGTAGATGAAATCTTTAGCGACTGAAGAAGGGGTTTTTCTTTGTGTGAATTGTCCTGTACTCTATTTTTTTGCTGTTTTTAAATAAATGTCCAGTTCCTTTGGTTTGTGTCTATGTTTTCGTTTCTCATTGTGTTCGACGTCCTTTTGGTGTCCTGTACTCATATATGCGTGTATATATACATGTAGAGGTAGGTACGTACATATATGTTTATATATATGCATATGTTTTATTTTATTTATTAATATATTATATATATATATATATATATGTATGTATGTATGTATATAGATATATGTATAAGTGTGTATGTATATATGCGTGCGCGCCTGTGAGCAAGCATATGTATGTATACGCCGTAATGGCATATATGGATATTATTTTTATACATGATATGTATGTAAGCATATTGTGAACTGGTATACCTCCTAGTTTCATTTTATGTAGTGACGGCTAGATGTGAGACTACGTAAGCACAAGTACTTTACGTACGGTAGTCTCTGGTATTTTTTATGTTTCATTTTCTTATCGATTCATCATTACTCTTTCTCCATTCTCTACTCCCATTTCTTCTATAAGTAATTATCATTCTAGCCTGTGTTCTGACTTCTCCATCATGGTGATCATTTTTATCTTCGATCACCAAAGTAATTTCTAAATCCACCTCATAAATTCATCAATACAGATAAGGCACTGACTGTACGAGGGTGAGTCAAAAGGTAATGCCATTTTATTTACATTATTTACTATTGACGGATATATGTCCTCATCTTGTTTGTTGTTAAAACAACGTTTCAGTTGATACACGCTCCAGCCTTCATCAGGTGTCTTGGGGAAATCTCGAACCTGTGTTCACATTCCTAATGTATTTCTCGATGTTGTTGTTGTTATTATTATTATTATTATTATTATTATTGTTATTATTATTATTATCATTATTATTATTATTCTTATTCAGTAGTTTTATTTTTATAGCGTGCTTTCACTTCACTACCGAGCGCAGCTCTGTGTGCCTTGGGTATGTGCTGTGATTTGTTGTGATGCTCTGATGGTTATTGTATGGAAAGTGTTCTGCGTAGGATGTGTGCAGTGCCTAGTAGTGCAATTTTCTGTATGTTATATGTGTTTGTTATTATTATTATTGTTATTATATTATTATTATTATTATTATTATTATTATTATTATTATTATTATTATTATTATTATTCAGGTCACAAACTGGAATCGAACAATTTGCTTCTCAGGATAAGAAAACTAATAACAATAGAAATAATGTTATTAATGATTTCAGCTCTAGCAACACTAATATAATTAACAAAAATAATTTACGGACCAGGGGAGGCAATCGAAAATCAACACAAATTCTACAACACAGAAATACTCCCTTTAATGTAAATGTTAACACTCTGAGTCATTCTAAGTCAAAAAAAAACTATATCTGGTTTGTCATTCCTTTCGGGAAACAAATCAGGTCTAACCTCCCTTTACAGTTCCGTGAAGCCGTAGCTAGGAACTTTCCCAGGAATTCTAGGTTTTACCCTACTATCAATTCCAACACTAGAAATCTATCGCAGATAATTGCCTCCCATAATAATAAACTGCTAAATAAGGACTCATTACCCAGGAGTAGCGACACTGCCCTTACCAATTCCAACCTAACATACAATAATAATAATAATAATAGAAATAGTATTGATATTAGCAACATTCATAGCAGCATTGGCGTTAACAATAGTAATAATGATAATAACATTAGCCGGATTATTAACAGTGGTGGTGTTAGTGGTAATAGTAACAGCATTTCTAATAATAGTTGTATTATTGATGATAACAATCACAGCATTCCTATAGTCAGAGAAATTGCCGACGATATTACAATTAATAGTAATGATAATAAGATGAATAGTATCGTGGCCAATGCTAGCAACAATATTTACACCTATCATAACAATAAAAACTCTGTCTTAGTATCGGAAGTTAATCCCAACAGATTAAAGTTCTTATCCAAAAATTCCAAAATTAGAAATACCATTTACCAGTGCAAAATTTCTTCTAGAACCGATGTCTTCTTCTACATTGGAGCAACTTCTTCTAAATTAGCTCAAAGGATCTCCAATCATTATTCAACTTTCCGAGATAAGAGAAAACAACACAGCACGGGAATAAGTAAATTGGTTTGGCGTCTGAAGGACAGCAATACAACTTTCAAGCTGGAATGGTCCATATTGTCGGTGTCCTTTCCGTTTGATAAGGGCAGAAAACTTTGTGGCCTCTGTAATTCCGAACTTTTTCATATTTTGTTCGCCAAAGTCCCTTTAATAAATACAATCGTCGAGAGGTCCTACAGGTGCATGCACTGGCAAAAACACACCTTTCACTCATATGAATAATGATTAATAACCCCTTGAATTTTAATTAATATAACTTTTTTTTTATATATGTCACCCCTATATTCATAAAAACATTTTTTTTATACTTTCAAAGAACTACTACCTAATCCAGTGAGGTATGTGTTGCCTTAGTCCCCCAACCTCGCCCTCCTCTTTCTCTCTCTATTTCCCTCTTTCTATAGTAAGCACAATCAAACACACAGACACAAACCTCTCACCACACCACTGTTTGTTTTCTGACATCTACCCATCCACATACACAATCACGCACACACATACACAAACACACACATTAATGCAGTTATATACAGTCACACACACATGCACTCATTCACAAAAGAAATTAACAAAATCCACCTTTCATATGACCTGCACTCTTTCACCTTCCTATTCTTATGCCTCTGTCCTCCAACTTCGTTTGAACACTTGAACCTTTAGAACTTTCTAGAATCTTCTACATCTAACCATTTTGACGTCGCTCCTTATAAAGGAATATTTTAAAGAGACACTCATTATTGCTATGGGCACTCATCTGTGTGAGCACTCATCTAAAAGTTTTTTGTGCATTTTGATGTTGATATAAGTTCCTTGCTTTTTCCTGATGAGAAAGCGGCATAATGTACTCCTTATTCCTTCGCAATTAGGAATATGCAGCCTTTGAAACATATGTCGAAACTAAAGGAATTTTGTTAATTCGTCGTTCAACTCCATTCTTTCATATATATATATATATATATATATATATATATACTTTTAAGATATCGAGATATCAATGATATAGCACATAAAAACGATCGTATAGTTAATATTAATAGTTTTCCGTATATAACTATGAAAATATAATTATAGTAAAGGGCTACTGGAAATGACCATTGCCAATGCTAGAAGTAGTTGTCAAATACTTACAATCCTCTCTAAAATTTGTTCCCTATATTCAACCAGATACGAACGCGAGGGAATGGACAAGAAAATACAAAATATGTTGGACAAATCTATAACTCGAGATTTTACGGTCTGCAAAAAATTCTTTTGCAATCTTCAGTAGAATATATCATTAATATATAAACGATACGTACCCAGTGAAAAATTCGCCCGCAGATATATATATATAATCAAAATAAGCAACATGATATCAACTAGTAATGCAGTACGATCGTTTCAAGCGACTCCATAGATATATGTATGTGTATGTGTGTGTGTGTGTATGTGCGTGTATGTATTTTCCGAATATCTATTTACGTATCCATGATGTATTCTAACGAAGGACTGCTCGGAACTTCCTCGCTATTCTCAGTGATAGATTATGAGCTTCCAAAATATATTTAAATACGGTGAACTACTATGAATTCTCGCTTTCCTGGTTTTGTTGTTTGTCTGCTTAATTATATTTGTATATGCATATCTTTTCATTTCTCTGATGTCAAGAACAAACGCTTGTCAATGGTCCGACCTTAGATTTTAGATAGTGCTCTGGTATGAGCACTAAATATCTGTACTTATTCTATATATAATTTTATGCGTTCTCATATGTACGTATGTATATATGTATGTATGTATGTATATATGTATATATATATTATATATATATATATATATATATATATATATATATATATATATATATTATATATATATATATATTTCTTTACTACCCACAAGGGGCTAAACATAGAGTGAACAAACAAGGACAGACAAAGGGATTAAGTCAATTACATCGACCCCAGTGCGTAACTGGTACTTAATTTATCGACCCGGAAAGGATGAAAGGCAAAGTCGACCTCGGCGGAATTTGAACTCAGAACGTAACGGCAGACGAAATACGGCTACGCATTTCGCCCGGCGTGCTAACGTTTCTGCCAGCTCGCCGCCCATATATATATGCACACATATATACATATACACATATATCTTTACTTTTCATCTTTTATTGTCTTTCGATTTCAGCCATGCTGGGGCGGCACCTTGAATGTTTAGTCGAATCAATCAACTCCAGTACTTATACACACAAACACCGATTGTCAAGTGGTTGTTGGGGGAAAATCACAGGCACACACACACACTCACACACGCATATACGGCGGACGTTTTTCAGTTTCTGTTTACCAAATTCACTGACAAGGCTTTGTTTGGCCACCAGCTATAATAGAAGACGCCTGCCGAAGGTGCCACGTAGTGGGAGTGAACAGAGCATCATGTGGTTGGGAAGCAAGCTTCTTTCCACGCAACCACGCCTGGGTATATACATCTGTATTATGTGTTCATATATACATATGCAGTAATAGCGCTTATCTTTATTACAATCTGAGTGTCTTAGAATGTATTTTGTAAAAATATAAAGTGCTTCTACTCCTGTTTTTATACAACTTACATATTTAGTTCTCGATTAATTCTGATGTTTTACAGTAGTAAATCCTTTCATCTAATATCACATGTGACTTACTATGATTTGAAACAGGTATAAGATCGCCTGCCGTTTGCTTTAAATACGTTGGTCAATATTAAGCATGTAGTTTAGTAAAGATTAAACTCATTTTCATAATTTCAGGTCCCCCTATTGTTTCTTGTGAGCTACAATTTCTTTTCCTATACTTAAATGAAAAAAAAAATAGCTATACATTATTCGTTTATTTCCAAAAAATTTAGATTCTTCAGTTAATTCAACAGTAGTGTATTTTGAATTGCACTGGATGATATGCATTGTTGTGTAATATTTATTAATATCGCTATATGAGAAAACACTATTTTCATATAGAAGCGGTGTCTTTAACAGAGCTTAAGACTTCAGTGGCAATGCCATCGCGCAGCATATTGTATAGACACAATGATAAACAAATAATATCGAATATATTTCTTTCTTTGTACGCAGCAATTGAATCCGGAAGTTCATGACTGTATTACTTTAATATCTCTTTATTGGAAAGACACGTCATCACTTCACGATTCCATTCATAAACCAGCGAAACAAATCCATTTCCCACATTCCACCTGTAGCTAAAGACTGGCAAATATATTCATTTCTTCTGAGGAAAGCATATGTTTGCACCGGTCGCCCTCATTTTATGCATATATCTGTATATATGTATGTATATATATATATATATATATATATATATATATATATATATATGTGTGTGTGTGTGTGTATGTGTGTGTGTGAATGCATATATATATATATATGACTGCATATCTGAGTGCATACATTTAATGCTAAGGGTAGTGGTGTTAGGATGTGTATATGATCTATTTTCTATATCTTGTAAGTACGTGTGTATATATATATATATATATATATATATATATATATATATATATATATATATATATATATATATATATATATATGCACGTGTGTGGGTGGTGTGTGTGAACGTGTGTGTGTAAAGACTCACATACTTCATGCTGTTTTATGTTCAAAGCTTTATTCTGTCATACATCTTAAGAATTTTACATGAAATATCGATAAATGCCCTGAAGAACACAACCACCTAATAATATCAATTACACTCAAACCTACAACTGCATTAGGCGCAACATATCATCCCTTGCCTACTTCCCTCACTTAAACACTTGTATCTAATACAACCGTAATAACATTTCTACCGAACTCTCATCGTAATAAACGTTGTATCTCAGTCACATCAATTCCATGAAAAGTTTCTAAAATATTGCGTTAAAAGCAGTAACCACACCAACAACAATGGCTACGGTAATTATGAAAAGAAACACAACTGCTACTGATGATGATCTACCTCCTGATGATGATCATGCAGAAATAGCCGAAACGTTCACAATTAGAAAAAGAAAAGCTCACGAGCTCAAAATAATTGATAAGTACTACAGCAACAACCAGGCACATGTGTCACAACCATATGTGCGCAACACGGTGATCTCATATCAAGATTAAACAGTACACGAAGTTGCAGCTGAGGCCCAGTTAGAATTTTCTTCAGGTCGAGTAGACTATCACACTCAAACGGTCCTTAAATAAGGCTTGTTTAAGGTTGTTGAATGAAATACCTTTGTTTCCAGATATGAAGTATCCATTCCCCAAAGAATTGTTCTCAAAATATGGATATAAAGCACCCCCACTACTTCTGCTCGTGATCACAGATGCGCATATCGTCAACCACTAACAAACATGCTCAACTGGTTACGGTCAAACAACTGACAAACAAGTTTGTAGTATTCAGCAGAATATTTGCTGTAGCCTATCATTTATACCAAGACAAAACAATGTACATGATAACACTTCCAGTCAGTTAAGATCAGAAGCAATGTGAAACAGTGCCTGGTATTGCATCAGGGCCTCGTACAACATCAAGGAAATTATTACTCCAGAGCATCGAGGTACTGATTCAGGACATTATCATCATCATCATCTTTATTATTACTTTTATTATTATTATTATTATTATTATTATTATTATTATTATTATTATTATTATTATTATTATTATTATTATTATTATTATTATTATTATTATTATTATTATTATTATTATTATTATTATTATTATTATTATCTAGAGTATTGTTTTTTTACTACCGAGTACAGCTCTGTGTGCCTTAGTATGCGCTATGGTTTGCTATGATGCTCTTATGGTTACTGTATTGAAAGTGTTTTACGTAGGATGTGTGCAGTGCCTAGTAGTGCTATTTTCTGTATGTTATATATACTTGTTAGTCCTGGTGTTTTTGTTATGTATTTGTCTGAATACTCTTTTATCATACCTGATATGATAGGAATTGTTCTTGTTGAAGGTTTCTCCATTTCTTTTAGAGAAACGTTGTCATCTGCTGGTATTGATACATCAATAAGGAAGCATTGTTTTCTTTCTGATCTCTGACAAATATATCTAGCCTATTGTCCTTAATTTCTGTCTGTGTGTATTGGTATATCCTATAACATGGTTGCTTTCTCATTTCCTATGACCTTTTTCTGGCGTGTGCTTATACCATCTTTTTTCTGTTGTTATTCCATAGTGTTGGCATAACTTCCAATGTATGTAGGTTCCAACTCTGTGGTGTCGGTGAATATATTCCTTCTTAGCCAGGATTGGGCATCCATTGATAATATGATTTATTGTTTCTTGTCCATCTCCACATATTCTGCAGTTACTTGTTATGTTTCTTTCCATTATATGCCTTTGTTAATTGCAGGTGGGGAGGCGTTGGTCTTATGCTGCAATTAAAAGTCCTTCAGTTTCTGCTTTGAATCCTCAGCTTCTCAGCCATTGCTAGGAGTTTGGTTTGTCTATTTCTTTTGCGTTTAATTTAATCCAGTATTTGCCACGAAGGAGCTTTTCTTGCCATCGTTTTATCATGGTCCGTTGCTGTTCTAGTTTTAGTTTGGATTTCATCTGTTTTATAGCTTTTGTTGTGTCTTCTTCTTCTTCATAATTTTTGTTGTATGACTTCTTGTTTGTATTTGTCAGCTTTCTTAAAGACTGAAAACAACCTTTTCTTTTGTTCGTGTTTTGTGGCTATTTATATTAGTTTTCCTTGCTTCTGAAGCAGGTGTTTTTGAAGTCCTACGGTGTTTATTTTGTAATAGTTTTCCAGCTGTATAAGGCCTCTACAACCTTCTATACCTCGTATATATACCCATTCTATGTCAGATTTTGGATGGTGCATCCTAAATACAGTCATTATTTTTCTTGATTTCCTGTCTATTTTGGATAGTTCATGTAGTGTCCAGTGGAGGATATTGTAGCTGTAACTTATAGCTGGGACGGCTAAAGTGTTAATACCTATTATCTTGTTTTTAGCATTGAGCTCTGTTTTCAGTATTAATCTAACTCGTCTAGAGTATTCCTTTTTTATTTTCTCTTTCATTTGTACGTGTTGTATCGTATCTAGATCATTGTTTCCAATATATTTGCATGTCTGGCTTTGGTCTAATTCTCTTATTTCATTTGCTTTATCTAGTGTGATGTTGTGACTGTTAACTAGTTTTCTCTTTTCAAGACAGCTGTGTTACATTTTACTAAGCCAAATTCCATGTTTATTGCTTTGGTAAATCCATGTAATGACTGTAGTAATGTTTCCAGCTGTTTATCATTTGTAGCGTACAGTTTTAGGTCATCCAAATATAAGAGGTGGCTACTTGTTTTGTCGTAACACATTTATCCGCATCTAGTTCTGTTTAGCATGTCAGATAGAGGTGACAGTGCCAAGCAGAAAAGGAGAGGACAGGGCGTTTCTCCCTATAATATTCCTCTTGTAATAGGGATGACTTTGCTTTTCATGAGTCCCTCTTTTGTTTGTAGCTGTAGCACCGTCTGTCATTTTTTCATAGATTGTCTTATGTATTTTATGATATTTGGTGCTACCTAGTTAATGGCTAGTGTTTATTGTTTCCATGTGTTGGGGATTATATCAAAAGGTAGTCGAATCAGGCTCTACGTAGGCCTTTTTCCTGCGGCTGTCTTCAGTTATGTCTTTATTGATCATTAGTTGATCTTTACAGCCATATGAGCCCTTGCAGCGTCTCTTCTGCTCTTCTGGAAACAGGATGTTTTCTTCCAGATGCTTGATCAATCTCTGCGATATGATTGCAGTAAAGGCTTTTTAAATTGTAGGGAGACAAGTTATTGCTCTGTAATTTGTGGGTTTGCCGTTTCAGTGGATTTGGGAATTAGGATAGTTTTGACTTTTGTGAGTCCCTGGCTCTACTAGTATGTCATTAAAATTTTCAGCCAGCTTTTTGTGTGTTCCTGTCAGATATTTTAACCAGAATTTAGGAATCTTATCGCACCCAAGTGCCTCCCAGTTGCTTAGTTTTTGCAGTGCTTGATTTGTTCAAGTGCTAAGTTCGTTCTTTTGACAGCCCTTTTCTGAGGTTGTTCTTTCACCGACTATGTTTCTCTCCCAAAATTCTCCCACTTCTTCTATTGTTGCTGCTGCATTGATGTCTATTTTTATTTTTTCTAAGTTCTTGATAGAATTTTGTGGGGCTGTAGTTGAGCTGTGTGTTTTGGTCGAAGAAACGTTGACGTTTCTCACACCGGTGGATCATTTGTACTTTGGCAAGGATACCTTGCCTTAGCTGTTCTTTTACCTCAGGTAACCCTTTTTTGTAATGTATTTGCACATTATGTTTGTTCTCTTCTTGTTGCTTAGTAGTGTTGATTGTTTAATAGTTTCACTAAGAATTGACAGATCTTTTCTTTTCTGTTTTTTTCTGGATATTATTTATCCATAGGGTTTGTTTGGGTGGTGGTGGTACTACTGTTTGGATGGGTTTGAGGGAGTATCCAGCTTCTTTTGTGTCCACAGTGGCCGCTGCATAAATTATGTCATTTAGCTCAGTGATATTGACATTTGTTTCTGTGGCTATTAGTTCTGTGATGGCCAGGTTCATGCTATTATTGATGTTGTTTTATTATCTATTTTAATTTTTGGGAGGTACAATCGGTGGTCCATACTAAGATTTGTAGCTTTCAGTTCTTTGATTATGCTCATTTTTATAGTATCACAATCATTAGATTCCCCTTTACTGTTTCCAGGTTCTAGATTTGTTTCGCCTTCCTTCCCGTTCATATGTTTGTCTGTGGTGTTCTGTTTTGGTGTTTTTTGCACATTATTATAAATTCCTATGGTCTGGGTTGTTGTCTTTTGTTGTTTACGTTCCTTTTGTTGGAAATGTTACGTCTACCTTCGTGTTTTACAGTCTCAGTGCTTATGTTATTTGGCGTTGTTATGCGGCTACTCTGTACATTTTCTTCATGTATTTTTCCTTTTAAATGTTCTATTTCTATTTCTAATATTTTTCTTTCTTTTGAGTATATATCTTCGTATGTTAGCTAGTTTATTAGGGTTCATTGTTATATCGAAGTGTTTATTTTGGTTATTTTTTTTCCAGATTTTATAAGTATATGTTGAGGTGTTTTCGTTCTTCGGGTAGATCACTGCTGTAAAATAAGCGTGTAGGATTGAAATATTCCTCACGTGTCCATTTATGCTTTTTTGGTTTTATTTGCGGGATATGAGGAACAACGTCCGGCCCTTTATTCCGACGGTCATCATTTTCGTAGGGTACCGGTCCGTTCATTTCTGGTGTTGAATTGTTTTTCACGTGTAGTTTTTTTCGCGTAACAATCGTACATCCTGATTGATATTCTTGGGTTGAATAATACCGGTATTAATTAATTTATTTATAATTTTTCGTACATGATGTTTTGGGATAGAGATGATTTGGTGGTAATTGATCTTAATGTGTCGAGCGTGTTTATATGTGCTGTGCGAGCAGTGGAGATGATATCCAGTTAAAATACATCATTTCATTTGGAAAATAGAAATAAATTTCAATGAGTATGACTTACTCAGAATATAGTCTAACCCTTCGTCAACTGTCTTTGACTTCATGTGATGTCTTTATTCCCGATGGTTTTGAATAGATTTCGGAGCAGTGTTTTATTGCTCTCACATGTTAAATGGCCCCGGTGTCTTCCTGTTAAACGTCCCCGGTGTCTTCTGTTAAGCGTCTCCGAAGTCTTCTCTGTTAAACGTCCCCGGTGTCTTCTCTATATATTAATTAATTAATTTTTTATTTATTATTATTATTATTATTATTATTATTATTATTATTATTATTATTATTATTACTATTATTATTATTATTATTATCATCATAATAATAATCATCATCATCATCATCATAAATATACAATCTCTGATAAACCCACAACAACTAACCGTCTGGCAAGGGCACGCATGGCACATACATCACAACCATGTGTGCACAACATGGTGACCTCAGATCAAGACAAACAGCGCACAACCTTGCAGGTGAAGCCTAATTAGAATTTTCTTGTGGTCGACTAGGCCATCCTTTTCAAATGGTTCTTGAAGGATGATGAAGGAAACCCTGAATTAGATGAAGAACCTGTAACCACTCTCAAGAAAATTGCAGAACGGATCAAACGGACTGCAAAAAGGATGGGCAGAAACAAATTGAGGAGCAGTGGAGTCAGAAGCCTCTGCATGGACAATATATACTTCGAAGCTGAAATGCTGATGTAGACCAAGCAACAACCCATTTATGGTTGAGAAACACAAGACTGAAAGTAGTTACTGAAAATTTCATACTAGCGGCACAATATAGAAAGCTTGCTCACAAAAACTACCAGGCTAAATTTCTTCAGAATGGTTCTGAGCCTAAATGCAGATTCTGCGATATATTTGATGAAAGAATAGACCTTCTCGTCTCGGAATGATCTGTGCTGACACCAAACGAATACAAAAATCGCCACGATAGGGTAGGATGGTGCTTACGTTGGAAAATACGTAAACACTACAAAATCAGCACTCCTGCTTAGTGGTGTCAACATCATCTCGAGCCAGTCGTTAAAGGTAAAAATGTCACTATTCTCTGGGATTTTCTATTCAGCACCGACAGAACGATCCAGTATAATAAACCAGACATAGTCATTAAAAACAGAGAAGGAAATACTTGTCGACTAATAGATGTAAGTGTTCCGACTGATAAAAACATATCTGTAAACGAATTTGTCAAATTAAGTAAAGGTCAAGCACTGGAAATTGAAATGCAAAAAATGTGTCATCTGGAAGCGAGAACTGTTTCTGTTATTGTGGGTACCCTAGATACTTGCAACAAGTATGGACTTGATAGAGCAAAAATTGGTACGACCACAAACCCGAAGACATCATCGAAAATAAGAATCCAAAGATCCTATGGGATTTTATGATTCAGTACGACCATGAAATAGAGAATAGGAAGCCAGAAATAGTCTTAAATGAGAAAGAAATCAAACTATACTCGATCAGATATAGCATGCCCAGCTGAGAACAAGGTATGCGATAGGGAACAAAGAAAATTCGAGAGACATGACAGGTTAGCTTCGGAAGTTAAGCAATTGTGGTCGATGAAAAAGGTAACAGTAGTACCAATAATTGTCAGAGCTCGTACATGGAAATATTTGTTTAAGCTAAACAGAAATGAAATCTTTAGTTGCGGCACAAGACCAGAGCTTTCGCACTTGAAACAACCAAAAATACGCAATGAAAAGAAATACAAGTAGCTGCAGAATATGATGGAGTAACTGCAGAATGTAACTCATACTGTGTCTGGCTTTCCAGTCCAGGCGAAGATGGAATATATTCAGACATGATAGAGTTGGGGCATATATACACTGGAATATATGCCAACACTATGCAATAACAACAGAAAAGGCTACAGAAGTGATAAAGCATATATGCCAATACACACAGATAGAGAAGTAAAGGCCAATATACCAGATATAGTTGCCAGAGATCACCAAGAAAAAAATTATTTTTAATCGATGTATCAATACCAACAGATGGCAATGTTTCCCTTAAAGAAATGGAGTAAATTTCAAAATATAGGTAACTGAAATGTAGAGTCTAAAAACAAAAACAATTAGGTATGAAAAAAAACTTGTGACAGATATACATAACAAAAACGCCAGGAATTACAAGTATATACAACATACAGAAAATAACACTACTAGACACCGCAAAACACTTTCAATACAGTGAAAATAGGAGCACCACAAGGAACCACAGCACATATCCAGGGCACACAGAACTGCGCTCTGTATTGCATTGACAGCACTTGATAAAAATAAAATTACTGAATAAAATTACTGAATAATAATAATAATAATAATAATAATAATAATAATAATAATAATAATTAATAATATAATAATAATAATAATAATGCCCTGATGAAGTACCAGCAGTGGCTCTCATGGCTTCTGACTTACTGATTGGAAGTGTTATCATGTACATTGTTTTGTCTTGGTATAAAAGATGGGCTACAGCAAATATTCTGCTCATACCACAGATTTGCTTGTCAGTTGTTTGACCTTACCAGTTTAGCATGTCCCTTAGTGGCTGACGATATGTGCTCTCTGATCACGAGCAGAAGTAGTGGGGGAGCATCATAGCCAGGTGTTGAGAGGGTTCTTTGGGGTTTGAATAGTTCACCTCTGGAACATGGGTGGTTCTTTCAACATCCTTAAACAACCCGTATTCAGGGACCGTTTGAGTGGATGGGCTACTCAACCTGAAGAAAATTCTAACTGGGCCCACCTGCAAGGTCATGTGCTGTTTATCTTGATATGAGATCACCATGTCGCGCACATATGGTTGTGATGCATGTGCTGGTGTACCTTTATCAGACTGGTAGTCATGATGGGTATATTGGGCTTCGTATTTTTACCCAGTGTCACTTTGATGGCATGAACTGCTCTCTCACTCAATAATAATAATAATAATAATAATAATGATAATAATAATGATAATAATAATAATAATAATAACAACAACAACAACAACAACAATGACAACAACGACGACAACAACGACAACGACAACAACGACAACAGCAACGACGACGACAACAACAACAACAACAACAACAATCGTTAACTAGGAATTTTCCAAGGTGACTCACTTTCACCACTAATTTTCTGCATAGCACTAATACTACTCTCAAACGAACTGAATAGAACAGGATATGGCTACAAAATTGATAACAGGAAAATAAGCCATCTATTTTATATGGATAATTTAAAGCTATATGGCAAAAATGATGAAGAGCTTCAAAGATTATTACATACCGTGAAAGGATTCAGTGATGATATCGGGATGGAGTTTGGCCTTGAAAAGTGTGCCAAAGCCACTTTTAAGAAAGGGAAATTGGTAAAGTCTAGTTCAATCGAATTAGATGTCGAAACAGTAATAAAGGACCTTGAGCAGGAACAAACCTATAAATACCTAGGAAAAATTAAGGCCCTGGTATCTAGCATGCAAGCATGAAAGAGAAGGTTAGGAAGGAATGTTATAGAAGAGTTCGAGCATTCGAGCAGTCCTGAATGCATATAATAAGGTGTCAGCCTCAAATTCCTTAGCAGTACCAGTTGTTCTTAATAACTTCAATGTGCTTAACTGGAATACCAGTGAAATAATGAAAATTGACAGAAAAATCCGCAAGCTACTGACTTGAATAAGATGCAACATCCAAAGGCAGACGTGGATCGCCTTTACCTTCCCAGAACTCAGGAGGTCGAGGTTTGATCCAGCTTGAACTTACATACACAACTACCACAATCGGACTGGTCAAATACCTTCAAGCAACCAACGATTGAATGCTAAAACTTGTTGAAAAACATGAAAGACTGAAAAGACTTCACTCTATTCTCAAAGAGAGCAAGAAATTCGCTGCTGATCTCTTAGATACCCACCAGATTGATCAGGCTGAAGGAAATGCGCCAACTGCAGCTGCAAAGAAAATAAAATTAATTGCAAAGAAAAAAGCATATGGAAATTTAGCTAGCAGATGGGAACAGAAACCTCTCCATGGCAAGTATATGGCCCGTAGCAACCAAGCTGATGTTGACCAGAAACACACGCACCAATGGTTACGAAGCTCAGAGCTAAAAGCAGAGAGTGAAGGTTTCATATTAGCTGCTCAAGTCCAAAGCTTATTAACCCGGAACTACCAAGCCAATGTGATAAAAAAAATGGAGCTGACCCAAAATGCCGATTCTGTAACGATGAGATTGAAGCAATAGACCACCTAATCTCAGGGTGTAGAGTCTTAACACCTGCAGAATATAAAGCAAGACATGACAGAGTCGGCCAGTATTTACATTGGACAATATGTCGGTATTATAAAATCAAAACCGCTGACAAATGGTATAAACACCATCCTGAAGCTAAGACTAAGGGAGAAAATGTGTCGATTCTATGGGACTTCCCCGTACAGACCGACAAGACTATAAAAGCTAATAAACCGGATATTATTATAAAAGATCGGACAAAAAAGATGTGTTTATTAATTGACATGAGTATCCCTTGCGATTACAATATAGCGGCGAAAGAATTTGACAAGATTAGTAAATAGAAATTGAAAAAATGTGGCATCTCAAGGCGACTACACTACCAGTGATTGTAGGATCTCTAGGAATGATAAAAAAAAGGTACTGAAACCTATTTGAAAATGATTCCAGGCTTACCATCCCTACAGGAAGTGCAAAAATTCGTATTAACTAGAACGGCTCATGTACTGAGAAGAGCATTATCGCTGTGAAAACAACATCCATCCATGAATTTATTTATTTATTAATTTTTAAATACATATTATATCTGTGAATTTGCGTGTGTAATCTGGGAATGCATACAATGAGCTTCTCTGCTCTATTTGTATGGAAAACACTCGGCGAGAAGCGGAAGAAAATTTGAAGAAAGAAGGAAAAAACATAATAATAATAATAATAATAATAATAATAATAATAATAATAATAATAATATAATAATAATAATAACAATAATAATAATAATAAAAGCTCACATGCCTTTTGATTTTAACTGATTGGAAGTGTTATCATGTACATTGTTTAGTCTTGGTATAAAAAATGGACTACACAAATATTCTGCTCAGTACCACAAATTTGCTTCTCAGGTGTTTGACCTTAACCAGTTGAGTATGTCTCTTAGTGGCTGACGATATGTGCATTTGTGATCACGAGCAGAAGTAGTAGGAGAGCATTATAGCCACGTGTCGCGAGGGATTCTTTGGAGTTTGGATTATTCACCTCTGTAAAAATGGGTGTTTCGTTTAACAATGTACATTATAACACTTCCAATCAACTGGTACTGCATCAGGGTATTTATTATTATTATTATTATTATGATATTATTATTATTATTATATTATTATTATTATATTATTATTATTATTATTATATTATTATTATTATTATTATTATTATTATTATTATTATTATTATTATTATTATTATTATTATTAATGAGGATGATGACGGTGATGATATTAAAGCATCAATAACATCTCAAGGAAAATTGCTGGCATTTGTATTATTGTCACTTTTCCTCCACATAGAGGAACGACTGAGATGCATGCCATTTCTAAAAGGACAAGCATAATATTTACTAATATTTCAAAGTGGAAAACTTCCATGTTTACATATATATTGGTATACATGTATATATATATATATATATATATATATATATATATATATATATATATATATATATATATATATATATATACACATAATAAAGCATATTACTCTACCTCTGGTATTTGAGTACTCTTTTTCCACCTTGTTTCATATTTATCTGCTTACTCCGGTATATATATATATATATATTCTAACCATTGACCAATTATAGCACTTACTCCGCGTACCTATTCGTTTGCTTCACCAGTGAACTAAATCCCGCATAGAGACATCAACAACTCATATATATGACGATAACGTCAACAAGTACATACATTTTTATAATGGATGTAGATTTTATGTTACAAAATCAGTAACAACACTAATTAATAAGGGGCCTGCTTCAAAAATAACTGCCTCGTATTGACGAAAACTAAGGAAAAAATTCATCGGAGCCGAAATGCCTGTTGTTGATTTCAGTACACACGCATTTATCTCCCTCTTTCACTCTCTCTCTCTCACACACATTTGCTCTCTCTCACAAACGATTTCTCTCTTTCGGTCTCATACACACACACGCATATGTACATTTATATATCTATACATGTAGCTATACACACATAAACATCGATATACAGACATCCACATGTATGTTTGTATGTATGTAAGTATGTATATATGTGTGTGTATTTATGTGTGTGTGTGTTTATGTGTATGTACGTGTGTCTGTGTATACATCGGTGTGTAGGTTTGTGTAGTAGGTGGTGACAGCCCTCTTAGGAAACAACCGTAGTTTTCTTAAATCAATATCTTCCAATTTGCCTTTAGCTAGAGATGTTATGTTATGACTCAGAAGGGTAGACAAGCTTTTATCGTGAAATGAAGTAACTTTGAAACAGGTGACTCATCTCGAGAAATTTAGACAGGATTCTACAACCAGTTACTTTTACATTCGCTGTTATTTACCAATAATTCTCTCTCCCTCTCTCTCTTCCCCTCTCCCTCTCTTTCGCCAAATGTGTGTAATTTGTATGTATCCCTGCATACGCACACATACGTACGTAAGCACTCACTTACACTCACACACACTCTGCGCGCACGCACACACACACACACACACACAACTACTCGTACATGTTTTTCTCTTTCTTACATTTATCCCAATCAATTTATTTCTGTATGAACCTTGATCTTAACATTATATAAACTTATGTATTACTTTCTTAGTAATTTCATAATATAACGTTGGGAAAATAAAAATTATACTGTTTTTAATGTATGCAAAGTAAAATTGTATTTTGTTAAAAACCAGTGAATAATGATTATCATGTCTTAGAAATCTATTTCAGAGTACACACATGTGTGTATACACACACACACACACAAACATACATATATCAATAGAGAGAGAGAGAGAGAGAGTAAGAGGGAGGAGTGAGAGATTGAGAGATAGAGATAGATATAAAAATCAGCCATACATATGTATCCATGTTTACATATATATTAGTATACACACACACACACACACACACACACACACACACACACACACACACACACACACACATATATATATATATATATATATATATATATACACTAAAAGGAAAAGGACAAAAAAAGCGAAGTCGACGAGTATCTCAAGTCATTTATAATAATTAAATTAGGGTAAGGTGAATTTAAAGTCTTACTGCTGTTTGTGAGATGTTTCAAGTGATAGGTTAGCATGGTCATCCACTGGGCATTCTGACATCAGAGTCAAGGTAACCTCATACTCACCTTGCCTCTGATGATGGAATACTCGAAGTATGGACATGCTAGCCTATCACTTGGGATATCCCAGAAACAGCTGTGACATTCCAAATCACCTTACTATAAATAAATTGAGATACTCATCCTGCCTTGCTTTTTGTTGAACTTTTCCTCTTATATATACCTGCTAACATGGAAGTCTAATACAGATACCTAGCTCTAACCTCAGCTGTGAACTTGGAACTTAACAATTGACCAACTATAGCACTTAGCGTACCTATTCGTTTACATCACCAGTGAACTAAATCCCAAATATTCGTTATATATATATTATATATATATATATATAAACAAAGATAAATGCGATACAATAAAATTAATTATAATCGCCGGTGTACCAGTACACGCCATATATTATACATATATCATTACATTCAAGGCGAAGAGTGTACTAGATACACAATAGCTGGATAAATTTAGTGAGATGAGAATTAAAAACTTTTACAAACTTAACTTTTCTTATACTGCAGTTTCGCCAAATTCAGTAATAAAAATAGTATTTATTTACTCAGGCTGGCTCTTCAGTAAGATTCCTGTTAACGATGGAAAGACCATACCAATAGATCCATGTGCGTCTATCGAAATGCTCTTTCTAAACTATTCAAAACACTGCGCAGACTCCGAACAAACCCGACAAAATAGGGGATTGTGGTATATCGTCTAACGGTCAGAAATTTATCGAGAGAATATGTAAACAAAGATAAATGCGATACAATAAAATTAATTATAATCGCCGGTGTACCAGTACACGCCATATATTATACATATATCATTACATTCAAGGCGAAGAGTGTACTAGATACACAATAGCTGGATAAATTTAGTGAGATGAGAATTAAAATTATATATATATATATATATAGATAGATAGATAGATAGATAGATAGATAGATAGATAGATAGATAGATAGATAGATAGATAGATAGATATACAGTATGTACATATCGATATACCTATCACTGGAATTCTATGTGCGGGTGTGTATTTGTGTGACTTAAATCGCAGAGTCAGTATGTTGTCAGACTGATTTATATGTGTGTCACTTTTCGTCAAAAGAGTGAATAGAGATGAAAAGATGAAATGAAACTGTAGCGAAATACCAAACGTGGTTGGAAATCCTCAGATAGTGACAGCAGGGAGATACTTCCTGACAATCCAGAAAGCGGGATGACACAGCAGAGAGACGCTTGACAGTACGACAGTGTAACGAAGGATCAAATGGGTTTGCAGCCCGATCCAAGGTAAAGTTGCAAGAAGCATGATGGACCATGCCCTCATGATCGCGGAGCAGTGGGAGAAGAATAAAGGATCAAACAGAAACAGGAAAGGAATGTACTCGGACTGGAAAAGGACAACGAGAAAGGAAGCGATAAAGGAAAGGTACATGAGGAATTCAGCAGCTGCGGAAAAGTGTTTTCTAGTTACATCGGACTTAGAATTCACCAAGGGAAGGTGTGTCAGAAGAAAGTGATTCAACAGCGCAGGTTGAAGTACCAAAAGACGTCTGGAAAGAACCTCCTGGAAAGGAACCATAACGGGGTCATTCCACAGTTGAATCGGAACAACCAAGAAAAGAGATAGGCGTGAAGAAGCCAAAGATTAAGTGGCGGAAGTCAAATGATGTAGCGAGCTATAAGTAATTCGACGACGAGGTAGTAAGAATGACCACCAAATTCAAAGGGGACGACAAACAAAAGCTCGAGAACTTGGTTAATATAATCTATCAGGAAGGAGAGAAAAAATTTGGACTTGAAACTGCAGGAAATGGAGAATCATCGGAAAAGGGCGGACCATCGAGGAGACAAAGACGGGTCGCAAAGATACGAGAAGAGAAGAAAAAACCCAGAACAAGATGGCTGGATCCAAAGAAGGAGGAAAGAGAAGGGTTAAAGCAGATGAAGAGATGAAAAAGAAGCATCGAGAACAACTAAAAAAGGAAAGAAGGAAGAACAAAAGAAAAGAGTGGGAAAAGAACTATCGTAGTTTTGCAAACAACCCATATCAACAGTTTGTTTGCTGAAAGTAAGTGTAGACGATTGGATTGCACGAAAGAAGAACTCGAACATCATCTTAAAGGGACATACACCGACGCTGATAGAAATAAAGTGCTCGGGCTGAAGAAACCACCTGAACCAAGGGTACCATTCGATTTCAGTGACATCAGACGGAAACAAATTGATGAGTTCGTAAGAAAAGCAAGTGAAAAAAGTTCACCAGGGTTTATAAGTATTGCCCGAAATTGCGTCTACAACAATTTGCACTGATAACAGAAATGTAGAAGAAGAAAGACGTAGTAGATCGATAGTGTATAGCTGAAGGTATGTTTTTAGCTAAAGAGAATGAAGCAAAAACACTAGGGCAATTCATACCCATTTCGTTATTAAATACCGACGGGAAAGTCATGTCAGGAATCATTGCCAGGCGAATCATAAGATTCGTACAGCATAACGGATATGTTAATGAAGCAATCCAAAAGGCAGGGATCCCTGGAATCCCTGGATGCATAAAACATACATTTGCCATCTGGGAAGCTATCAACTGTACAAAACAACTGAAGAAAATCCTGTACATTGTATGGCTAGTTCGTGCCAATGTATATGGATCTGTACCGCACGCCCGGATTTAAGCAGCTATGGAATTCTTTTGGATTCCAGAAGATGTTCAACGAATGCTCATGTATTACTACGATAATTTGGGGATGAGATTTACTGCAAGAAAGCTCACAACGGAGTGGCAACTGCTTGAAGTAGGTATTGCAGCTGGATGCACGATATCAGTCATCTTATTTATGCTAGTCATGGAGATGTTATGAAGATCAACAAACTGAGAAATATGTTACAAAGACACCATTAAGAGCTTTTATGGACGACGTTACTGTATTATCAGAAATACAGAAGCAGCAGATGGAACGTCAGAGCGGTTGGTCTAATAGGATGGGCGAGAATGAAATTCAAAGCCAAAAAATCTCGAAGAGTGGCTTTTGTGAAAGGAGTCCAAAAGGGAGAGAAATTCAGGATAAGAGGTAAACATATATCAATGGTGAAAGAACAACCAGTAAAGAATCTCGGCAGATGGTACAGATATTTACTAAATGATAAGAAGCAAAGCAAAGAAACACACGATTTAGTTGAACAGGGACTAAAGGCAATTGACAGAACAACATTATCGGGGAAATTCAAATGTTTGATACTGCAATTTAGACTCTACCCAATGATAATCTAACCATTGCAAATAGTCTCAAGTAGAGCAGAAATGATGGAACAAAGATGCAGTGGGTTTATCAGAAAATGGCTTTGTCTTCTAAATCTACTGAATACAATTGCACTATGTGGAAAACCCGTGCTGCAACTACTGATGACATTATTCGACGAAAAATATAAGGCAGGGAAGTCAAGGACAGTAATGATGCTAAGGTATTGGAAAGATCAGAACATCCTAGAAATTCCTCCAAAGGTACGAACAGGGAGGAAATGGAAAGTGGAAGAGGTGGTAAACAAGGCGATTGGATAGCTAAGGCAGTCCAATATAGTCGGAGCGATACAAGAAGCAAGAGCCAGTCTAGGGTTGCACAATTTCAAGCCAATTTGCCTGAGAAGTGTAAAAGAGATGAAAGAGGCCGTGATACACGAAGTGCGAAAGGAGGAAGAAGAAAGGTGAAATGTACATTGGTGCAGTGTAGTCAACAGGGACAGTGCCTAAGGTGGGAGGAATATTAGGTTAGTCGCAGAATCTCATGGAAGGAACTTTGGGCTTGGGAACAAGCAAGAACATCCTTCCTGATCAAGTCTACCTTCGACGTTTTATCTTCACCGGCGAATTTAGTCCGGTGGAACATACAACTGATGGACGTAGATTCGGGGAGAAAGCGACGGTGAGACATGTTCTGTGAAACTGTAGGCTAGCACTAGACAGATATACAGGCCATCCCAATCAAATCTTCGGCGTCATAAACGAAGCACTCAAGGAGAAGATCGAGGGATATAATAGGGGAGAGTACCCAAAAGCTGAGAAGCGCGGAAAAATATACTTCCAGAAGGAGGGAAAAGGTCAAAAGGTCTGGCCTTCAGAAGAAAGATGTAAGAGACAGAAGACAGATGTAAGAGATACTGGGAGCTAGCGGCGGATTTGGAAAGACTTTTAATTCCACTCAAAAGACTGTTATTTCCACTAAAAAAACCCAGCAAAAAGACCGGACTTAATCCCATGGAATGCAACGGAAAATTGGAATTTTTCGAGAGTTGACAGTCAATGGGAAGAGAACATCGCTAATGCAGAGCAACAGAAGAAGAGATATGGCTGATTAATCGAAGAGTGCGGAGAACAGGAATGGACTGTCGAGTATTACCACCTAGCAGTGCGTTCTAGAGGCTTCATGAAAAGGAAAATGGCGACGTTATTTAAAAGGTTTGCATTTTTGAGCTCAGAGCTGAGAAAAGTTACAAGGAGCATATAGGAGGCAGTCGACAAAGCCAGCTTTTATATATGGCTGAAACGAGAAGACCCCAAATGGCTTGAAAGCCATAACATGCTGACTGGGAAATAGCGTCGCTAGTGAGGCTGGTTGATACTTAAACAATATAGCTGATAGACAGGTTGGCCAAGGTAGCGACCTCGTTCATAGCACGCCCTCCCCCTAGTTCGAAGGCTTGTACCACGAAACAGCTGGTCGTCTTGGCCGCTGAAACTGAAACTAACACAACCCTGTTGGAAGGCAGGTTTAGAGAGGTCACGGTCTACAAATACGCGCACTTCGTTTCCATTGGTCAGTTGAAGCTTAGATAATGTCGCGTGACAGTTATCTGGTGGTGGCTGCTGGAACCTACCGGCGACTATTTAAACGGAGATTTGGCAGGATGGTCATTCACCCGCTGACATTCGTTGACGTTGCATCGAAGAAAGCAAAGAACAAAACGGAGAAAGAAGAAACGCATTCAACACCAGAGCTGAAGACACTGGCAAAAGGGGTGGGGTGGGAGGTATGCAAAAAACGGTAGAGGAGTAGGGAGCAAAACCGGACGTGGTTCCTCTTGATGATGTCTTCAGTCACTGTAACAACAGTTCAACAGCTCCACTGTATAAAGGAGCTGTTGAGGTAGCGAACCTCGAAACGTGCTTGATTGGAATTCATATATATATATATATATATATATATATATATATATATATACACGCACACACACACACACACACACCTATATATATATATATATATATATATTGGAATTCTAACCAACCATGTTTCGTGATTCGCTACATCAACAGCTCCTAATATATAGTATATACGCATGTACATGTATTTATCCATATAGCTATCAATGGAATTATACATGCAAGTGTGTATTTGAGTGACTTAAATCGCAGAGTCAATATATTGTCAGACTGATTTATATATGTGTGTCGCTTTTAGTCAAAAGCGTGAATAGAGCTGAAAAGATGAAATGAAACTGTGCGCATATGTGAATGAGCATGTGATTATTTGAATGCACAATACAATGCATCATATTTAAGGCCACTTTATAAAACTGCCGAAATCCTCCGTCCAACAAATGGACACTTAATGTACGTGTGTATGAAAACATACATATAGATATATACAGAGAGTGGGAGTGAGTGAAAGAGGAAGGTGGGGAGAGAGGCACTGAATCTTTCATATTTGCATCACATGGCAGAAGTAAATAGAGAAAATTATAATCATTAAAATTCATTTAAATCTGAAATTATACATTCAAATTATTTATTAATTTTTAGTAGACATGCCCTTCCTTTTGCATTTTTCGATGCAAGGCCCATATTAGGCATGTTACCGATCAGATGACGAATATTCTCTTGCGGAATTTCTTGCCAAGTTTTACGCAGTAATCTCAAAAGACCTGGTTTGAGGATGTTTTCTTGTTCATTTTAAGAAGTATCTTGTTCATTATGTCACAGAGGTTTTCAATAGGGTTAGTATCTGGTGACTGGCCTGGCCATGGATGTTTTTTAGTGTCATCCTCATCCAACAAATCTTGGGTCATTTTAGCCGTGTGACAAGGAGCCACATCTTCCATAAATAAAGTGCCTTTAATCATTTCGCCATTGGAAAATATTGGTAGGAGTCCTTTCTGCAATATGGACACATATATATCTGAGTTTATGTTTCTCTCACTCTCCACCAGTTCTCATCAGCTATTGCTCCAAATTACTCCCCAGACCAACACAGAATAGTTGCACTGTTTCATTGCTGACTGCAAACTTTTCACATCAAATCCTTAATCATAGTGTCTCCAGAACCGCACTCGGCCACTCAGAAAATACAGCAAATTTGAACTCATCAGAGAATATGACAGTGTCCCAAAATTCTAATGGTCTCTCCACCATCTCACTGGTCCAATCCTCTCTCCGCTTGATGTTGGCTGGTCGAAGAAGTAATTTCCTTCTTGCTGCTCTGCGATAACCAAATTTGTGGACATACTTGACAGCTGTTGTGGAACTGACATTAACATATGCGGCGAGCTGACAGAAACGTTAGCACGCTGGGTGAAATGCTTAGCGGTATTTCGTCTGCCGCTACTTTCTGAGTTCAAATTCCACCGAAGTCGACTTTGACATTCATCATTTCGGGGTCGATAAATTAAATGCTATTTACGCACTAGGGTCGATATAATCGACTTAATCCGTTTGTCTGTCCTTGTTTGTCTCCTCTGTGTTTAGCCCCTTGTGGGTAGTAAAGAAATAGGTATTTCGTCTATCTTTACGTTCTGAGTTCAAATTCCACCGAGGTCGACTATACCTTTCATTCTTTCGGGGTCGATGAATTAAGTACCAGTTACGCACTAGGGTTGATCTAATCGACTTAATTCCCTTGTCCTTGTTTGTCCTCTCTATGTTTAGCTCCTTGTGGGCAGGAAAGAAATAATTAACTTATTCTGCTATGTCAGAGGGTTTGCAACGAGGTTGATCCTCCACACTTCTCTTAACAAAGCAAAGGGTCCTGGTTGATCTGGGTGAGGTAATGTGAACTCCTTCCCTTCTCTGGTGAATTGCACAATCACAATTATCTGAAGAAAGCGGTATCCCAAGGTTTTCTGCTAGTTTACGCTGTCCACTTTGAAATTCAGACAGTTCCAATGTTTCGTACATGGCATGATTAAACAGTCACACGCAGAACCTTAAACATAAAAATGTCAATTAATAAAAATAATATACCTTAACAAGTTAGAATAAACATAAAACGTCGTTTTATGGGTTGTCTATTTACTTCTGTCATGTCTGTGTAATGTTCCCAAATGCATGCTACCCAGTAACAATGTTCTGTTTTCAATACCACTGCGTGGTGCCTTGAGCAGCTATATTATGTTCCTGTCCCAGACAACCAAAGCCTTGACAGAGGAAACTGAAAGAAGTCCGTCTCTCTCTCTTTCTTCCTCCTTCCCTCTCCCTCTCTCCTATTTATTTTTCTGTCTGTCTTTCTGTCTGTCTGTCTGTCTCTCTGCTTATATGATTTTGTATATGTCTACATCTGAGTGTCCTTGTATTTTAAGTTGTTCTCAGCGGTTGTCAAACCATATTGTTTCGTTTCTGTCTCCGTAATACACGCAGATAGCAGTTCAGCTAAACAGAACGTTAGAATAAGTACCAGACTTAAAAAGTAACCACTGTGGTAGATGTGTTCGACTAAATTTTCTAAGACAGTTACCCAGCATGACCGAAGTCATATATATCAAACAAACGATAAATGTTGGCGCAGATACACATAGATGCGCGCACATATGCACACATACACACACATATGTATATATATATATATATATATACACATGTGCGCGCACACACACACACAAGCGAAGTCTAGTGGTAAGAGGTTTGTTTCAGATGACATGCTTCTGCATTCACTTCCACTGCGTTACACATCTTGGGCAAGTGTCTTCTACTATAGCCTCAGGCCGACCAAAGCCTTGTGAGTGGATTTTGTAGACGGAAACTGAAAGAAGCACGTTGTATATATATATATATATATATATATATATATATATATATATATACGTATATGTATATATATATCTATAACGTGATGCATATATGCCATTTGAATATGGCTAACCCAAAAGGGTGGATGCTACTGTAGTTTATAGGCCCAGGAAGACACCTCCTCCCGCTGGCTATAGACACACTATCTGTGTCCTGTCAGTATTTGTGAAGGAGAGTCATCCTCCCCGTCTTCAACACATGATACATACGTACCCGAGTTTCAAGGTGTTTACCTTTCATCAGCGTGTGACAATCATGGTTGTCGACGAGAAGTCAGATTCCTTCACAAATACATATACTTTTTCCAGTGTCGATATATATATATATATATATATATATGACAGGACACAGATAGTGTGTCTATAGCCAGCGGGAGGAGGTGTCTTTCTGGGGCTACAAACTACAGTAGCATCCACCCTTTTGGGTTAGCCATATTCAAATGGCATATATGCATCACGTTGTGTTACCGCTACTGTTTATACCTCGCTCTGAGATTTATTATTATATATATATATATATATATATATATAAACATATATATATATATATATATATATATATATGAAATGAAAGCACTCCGTCGGTTACGACGACGAGGGTTCCGGTTGATCCGATCAACGGAACAGTCTGCTCGTGAAATTAACGTGTAAGTGGCTGAGCACTCCACAGACACGTGTACCCTTAACGTAGTTCTCGGGGATATTCAGCGTGACACAGAGAGTGACAAGGCCGGCCCTTTGAAATACAGGTACAACAGAAACAGGAAGTAAGAGTGAGAGAAAGTTTGTGGTGAAAGAGTACAGCAGGGATCACCACCATCCCTGCCGGAGCATCGTGGGGCTTTAGGTGTTTTCGCTCAATAAACACTCACAACGCCCGGTCTGGGAATCGAAACCGCGATCCTACGACCGCGATCCTACGACCGCGAGTCCGCTGCCCTAACCACTGGGCCATTGCGCCTCCACCTATATATATATATATATATATATATATAAGTACAAAGTGAGATAGCGGTTATGAGTGAAACCTAGTATGGGATAACAGTTATCCAATATACTGCCAGTGAAGTACCCAAAAGGCTAATAGATAAATGCTTACAATTGCAATGCAATTATTTCAGTTATTGTATTAGATAGGTGAAGGTAAAATGTTTTATCTCAAAATCCTAATACAAATAAGAAAATAGAGGAACAAATTCCTTTCAATCATCAACTTACAGATAATACCAATTCATATAATTTATTAACTAATTAAATAGAAACATCCAAATCCAACAGAATAAAACAGAATAAAACAATATACATCAATAAGTAAGATAATACCATAAAAATAATACATATAAAATGGATCTTACAGCTGTTTCAGCCTGTAGATAAAGGTATCTCATTGTGCCTGTATTAGTCAGATGTATTGAGGTAATATGCAGTTAAAAATGTGTTATTTATATATATATCTCAAGGCCTCGTCAGAAATTATAAAGTACAATTATGAAGATATAAAATGCAAATATAAATATGAAACAAAACACACATACACAAGAATATATACATATGTATATATAAGTGTATATACACACATATATATACATATATATATATAAGTATATATATAATAATATACATACACATGGGTTACAGATAATCAAATATATATACTGGAGTATACATATATATCCACATCAAAGGGTACATATACAAAGTCCAAAGTTCATTGAATTACATTACCAAAACTATTAATATTATTATTATTATTATTATTATTATTATTATTATTATTATTTATTATTATTATTATTATTATTAATAATACCAATAATGGAATATGTGCATTATGCTATTCACAGTACATAGTAGATGGACAATACCAAATGTAATCGAACTGTAAATGCTGGATCAGGAGTGAACTCAGTAGCAGGAGATTCCGACAACGAGTGAAAGCAAAATGGAATGAAATAAGACTCTTCGAAATAAGTGAGCAACGGTTAGCCGACGAGGCAAGAGACAAAGAAGAAGAAGATGAAGAGGAAACGGCAAAAAGATACGCAGTTTATATTCTGTACAGACAAAGTCGTGAATAATAATATGCTTAGTACGCGAGGACCATCAAGTTATTGTTGGATATGAAAGATTTTAAATTGCACCCTCGAAATGATAGACTACAGAAAATGCCACTTCAGAAAGTATACAATATGAATCAATATGAGATTTAGTGTAAAAAAGTTAAACCCCACAGCAAGTACAAATAAAAGAAACATCGCACTAATTAAAAAATAATATTTGTATATTATCAAATAATTAGTATTTAAAGATGACATGCAAATGTCGGAAAATTTGGAAAGGAATATTATATCCAAATTGGTTTAATGATTAAATCACAACTGAAGGCTAAAAATCTAAATTAATAAATAGGATTGTAGCAGACTTTTAAAGAATTCATAGTTGTAATGCGCTCAACTGAATGCTAAATAAGGTAGTGTGACTAGACAAGATATGTAATTAACTGTTTATAGAAACAAGAGAATTAATTAGTGTTAAACAAGCGAAAAATAATTACTGTATTTAGAATTCACCGCCCAAAAGCTGAGGAAAAATACAGATTTATGTCTATCACGAATATAAAGTGAACATAATGCAATTAGAATGCTACAAATAATCCACATTAGGAATACCAAATATCTAGGTTAGATCACGGTATGTCTAATAGATTCAAAATCCGACTGAACGACATAAAAGGCAATTTGTATCGTCACAGAAATATAGGAAAATAAAGACTATCCTGGCGAAAATTCAAATCGAATATTATGGACATTATAGGGGTGTGTGAGAGATATGGAGAGCCGTATTCTGACGTTCCATTTTTTCTTTCATTCGCATGTGGGCGAGACGTGTAAAAGCTTTCTTTTTATGCGTTTTTTCTCTATAAATATTTAAAAAAATCAGTATAAGTAGATTTATATAAATGTTTTATATATTCCAATTATATATTGTCTTTCAAATCTTCCTTAACTTTTGTATCTATATATGTGTGTATTTTGTATGTGTGTGTGCGTGTGTATGTGTGCGTGTGTGTGTATGTGTATGTGTGCATGTGTATGTGTGTGTATGTGTATGTGTGCGTGTGTGTGTGTACAAACGCATACACACACATATAAATGAATATCTTACAGAATAACATTGGTTCAAAATACTTGTCTTGGCGATTTAATAACATCATATAGAATAAATATTAAGTTTACATTAAACGTACTCACATGGCTTTCAGCTGTCGTTATACTTCCCATCTCTAAATATAACCAAAACATCAATGCTAGAATTAAATTCCTTTTGCTAATGAAGATCTCCTAACTTAGGCTGCATACCTGAACCTGATTTTACAGCATCATTTGACCTGCAACAATATTTATATCTTGAACAAGCTGGTGGAAAAAAACGAGGTATGGTGTTTATTGCTTACCTGCTAATATATAAAGTGATACACAGAAACTTGACTGTGATGTGGCCGCCAAACTCTATTTGATAGTATGAATGCAACTTTGATAGGTGAAGGCAACACATGTCGTGGCTAAGAAGAAAATGTCAGCTATAACGTACCCATCGATTAGGAGTGGACAAAGGAAGAATAAGAAAAGATAGTAAAAAAACTATATTATAGGACGTTACCAAGAAGGTGAGTGGTTAAAATTAAAATTAAAATTTTACACACAGACACAGGCACACACACACACTCACACGCACACATACATCACACACACTCTCTCTCTTTCTTTGTATATATATATATATACATATATATATGCATAGGTATACATTTACATGCATGGATATATCAGTTTATGCACATGTATAAGCATACTCACGCTTTTATATTGTCATACGTTTACCATTGCTTGTTTTAGTCAGAGTCTGTTTTTTAAGCAGAGAAAGCATCTTCGTTTTGAATGCTACTTTATTCATTTCATTTACGCGGTATTCTCTCATTGTTCGTTTTTTCCTTATTTATCAGTGAATTGGAAAAAAAGTAATAGAATGGGTTTCTTGCCTTATGTGTTCATCTCATAGCTGAAATAGATAATAGTTATCTAACTATGTTTGGACGTATAGAAATATGTGCTTTGCAGTCGTCAGGGTTTTCAAAAGCCACGAGCACCTTGAATCCTATAAAACACAAGCGTACACATATAAACGAATACACTACACTACACACACACACAACACACACACACACACACGTACACACACAGGTGCATATCTATTCAGGCATGTTATGTTTACGTCCTTAATCTCTATGTAGCGGTGAAATTATTTTTCCATGCAATGGCGTTTCATTTCGACGTTGCTGTTGCTAGATTAATCAAGACAATCCAGGGCATCTCTCAGAAGCTCACCTGTTAATCAAACACAATTTCATTGTAATAAGTCTTGGATTGCTGCAACCTTCTCCTGTAACAAATCAGGATCCAATAAGCCAGCAGCCTATACTTTGTTGGTATATGAATACTAAGGATACGGATGTATGTATATATAAAACTCTATCTCTCTATCTGTCTGTCTGTCTGCCAGGCGAGTGGAGAGAGCTTTCGTCTCACACTGAGGATGGGTAACCACTCAGAAACCCAGGTCTTTGAGTATCACGTAAGGCTAGAAATGGGAGTGATCACCTGCCTTGCGAATGCTATACGGACTCACGCTCTGTGTCGATAGCCAGCTGGAAAAGATGTTTTCCTGAGGCTAAAACAACACTAACATGGTCCTTTATATGACATTATATATTTATATAAATGTAAATATATGTATGTATATATATATATTATATATATGTATATATATATATATATATATATATATTATATATATATATATATAATATATATATATATATATATATATATATATATATATATATATATATATATATATTTGTAAAAAATGAAGTTCGAAAATGCTGCTATATTATACAATTTTTAATTTTTATATATACATTATAACATGTTTCAGTTCCTGAAATGAACCTTATCAAAAAAGTTATATATAAAAAAAGACAGCTCATGCCGTCAAACACAAGAAATTCATTTATAATACACAACGGAGTCAGACATCTTAGAGTTCATGTATAGTTGATATATAGTTTGAAGTAAGTTCATTCATGCTATATGTTCAAAGTGTTCGATGCAGTGGCCCACGGTGGCGATACGTATTCAATACAAAAAACAGATCAAAGTGGTGGAAAGCAGTCAATACAGAAGATTGATGTTTCCGAAAGAGCGAGGAATTCATTTTTACCTTAAGCAATTGTGATGACCCATGGTGGATGTTCGCTGGGTGGTTCTAGTGGGTCTTGTGAAGTGCTCGGTTTTATAATGCCTGTTAGGTGGTCAGTCCAGCGCAGCGTGACGTCCTCAATGTTTTGACCAATCGTTTCGTTAGGTGGCTTTAGTCAAGCAGAACTGGACGTCATCATCATTTTGACCAATCGCTGCATTATAACTGCCTCTTGTTTGTTTCCTGTTTTGACCAGTCGCTTCGTTAGTCAAGCAGAACGGGACGTCATCCAGATTCTGCCCAATCACGACTTATAGCTACATTAGATCTGCCTCCTGTCTGTACTTGTTAGGTGACTAGTCAAGCAGAAAAGGACGTCATCAATATTCTGACTAATGACTGTCCCCTGTTTGTATTCTGTCCATTCTAGCAGAACTAGACGTCATCAACTTGTTGACCAATCAGAATCGGGTCTGGCCCTTAGCTGTATCGTATGTATCAGGGTCAGATTTGCACGAAATAATTTTTTTCCTTTTTTACTAAGGCATATTTCCGTCAGAGCGAGTGTCTGTTTAAGGTAGCGGCCGTGGTGGAATTTTGCTTCTCCTTTTCGGAGGACTTATCTTTTGTTTTAGTATTCCTGGCCCAGGGTGTTTAAACTTGGTCTAAATTTTTTTATGAAATATAGTTCTTTATTTTGGCGTTGTGTGAAGGTTGCGTTGTCACTGAATTTATAGAGCGGGTTAGTTGTAAATTTCGGATTTACATTTCCAGCACATCTATCTATGTGTCCGCTGACTGGTATTTTGCGGTACTCAGGGTTTCTAATTTGTGATTTATGCACCGCCATCCTGTTACGTAAGCTATTTTTTGTATATACTGCCTATTGCAGCCTGCGCATGTTATGACGTAAATTAAGTTTTCTGATGCGCAGGTGAAGTTTGTTCTAATGGTGAACTGGTGGCCTTGTTCCAGTATAAATTCTGATCCTTCTTTCAAGATGACACAGATTCCGCAGTTGGGCCTTCCACATTTTCTAACTGCTGGTTTTGTGGTTGATGTTGAGTGCAGTGTAGCTTGGGTTAAAATCCTTTTCAAGGATTTTGGTTGCCGTTTACTTTATATATATATATATATACCAAATCCACTCACAAGGCATTGGTCGGCCCGGGGCTATAGCAGAAGACACTTGCCCAAGATGCCACGCAGTGGGACTGAACCCGCAACCATTTGGTTAGTTAGCAAGCTACTTACCACACAGCCACTCCTGCGCCTATATATATATATATATATATATAATATATATATATATATATATATATATATATATATATATATATATATATACATATATATATATATATATATATATATATATATATATATATATATATATATATATATAATAAATATTAGGGAATAAATCCAAATTTACAGGGAAAAATCAGATTTAGGATTGAATCCAATTTTATAGTAAAATATTATATTAGTTTAAAACTCGCCAAGAAGGTTTTGAAACCACCTGAAGAATGTCTCAAAGATGTGCTGACACGAAACGATCGTAGTGGTTATTTAATTGTTAAATTTTAATTTATATAAATATATAATGTATTGGCTTATGTCTTTCTTTGTTTGATTTTCATAATAGTGGTTTTGTCTCTAATTTAATATAATATATATATATATATATATATATATATATATATATATATATATATATGAATAAACACACATAATATTCATACCGGCATATACGCTTATACATATATGAACAGATGCGCCTGTGTATCTGATGTATATGTATCTGATGTG
Source organism: Octopus sinensis (assembly GCF_006345805.1). NCBI lineage: Eukaryota > Metazoa > Mollusca > Cephalopoda > Octopoda > Octopodidae > Octopus > Octopus sinensis. The sequence continues at coordinate 59,773,267 of NC_043001.1, forward strand.
TATATGCACGCATAATCACACACTTATATATGTTTAAATGCATAAACGACGATACAAATCAATTTATATACACACACATGTATATATAAATATTTGTGTGGTGTGTGTGTGTATTTATGCGTGTGCGTGCGTATTTGTGCGTGTATTCGTGCCTGGATGTGTGTGTGTGTGTGTGTGCGCGCGCGCGCGTGTGTGTGTGTGTGTGTGTGTGTGTTTGTCTCCCTGTTCATACATGTAAAAATATAATGAGAGATGCATCTCGAAAGAAAAGCTTCGAGTGAAGAAAATGAAGAAAATATTTTTAGAGAATAGAGAAAATTTTTTTTTAAAAAAACAAACAATTATCATGAGAGAAAATTTAGAAGATTTAGAAGAAATGGTTAAAGGAACGCTATGAAAGAATTGAGTGTGTGAAATAGAAATGAATTTCTTTAGAGAAGATAAATAAGCTATTTTGACAAATGAAATAAAATGAATAGATTACCGTGTAAAATGATAATAAAGTAGAAGAAATTTGTATAGATGTTCGTGTTTTTGAGTGTATCTGGGTCTGCATCTTTGAATCTATATATGTCTCTGTTCAACTCTGTCAGTGTGTGCGTGTGTAAGAGGTGTTCATTCGGGTTTGGCATGCAGAATAAGAGTAAAACGATTGTGAGAGTTTTCATGTAAAAGAAATATCGACCGAGAGACAATTAGATGGAAAAGAATTTTGGGAATTCGTTAAAACGAAAATCCTTTGAGAGTCTCTCTTCTGGCTTTGTGAAAACCAGACGTATTTGGGTAAGATAAACTTATTTATTTATTTTTACTCTTTGGTACATTCGAAGCTATTTTTCAAGCGAATGCCACTTTATAGAGTAACAGAATTATTACTTTTTTTTTTGCTCAGCACGTCATGGAAATATCCAACGGCACGTTTTCTGCAAGGTTACTCATCTGTATACACTTGTAAGCAGTTACGTACATAAGTCTATGCTAGTTTGTTCATCTATGTGTGCATATTTATGTGTGTAAGTGGGTTGTGTCTGTGTTCATATATGTCTCTATATGAGTATAACGGCATGTGCAAGCATGCATATTCATATGTGTTCAAAGCGAGACTGTACGCACACATTCATACGCATTAACGTACAGACAGAAATACATACATACACGCTCCTCCACACACACTTACATACATATATATCTATATTGTTTGGATGCAGCATAACATAGAATTTAACATTGGGATGGGTGTTTCTAGTTACTGACGCGTATGCTATTTCTGAGAAATTAACATCATTATAAATGCATAGAAACGGCAAGTCTTTCCTGTCCCAACTGGCGAATGTTACTGGGTCACGCTAATATATATACAGACAAAACAAACATTCATATACACGGAAAATGACTATATATATATATATATATATATATATATATATATATATATATAATATATATATATTTGTGTGTATCTGTGTGTCTATGTTTGTATTCCCCTCTGCTTGACAACTGATGATGATGTGTTCACGTCACCGAAACATAGCGGTACGGAAAACGGGACCGATACAATATGTACTAAGCTTACAAGAAATAAGTCTTAGGGTCGATATCTTCGACTAAAGGAGGTGCTCCAGCAAGGCCACAGTCAAATGACTGAAACAAGTAAAAGAAAAAAAAAAAATATATATATATATATATATATATATATATATATTTCATTATATTTCATTTCACTAAATTTATCAAGCTTCTGTGTTTCTAGTACATACTTCGCCTTTAATGTACTTATATATGAAAAATATATGGCCTGTGCTAGAAACACCAGCGATAATAATTAATTTTATTTTATCGCATTTTGAATTTGTTTACATATTTCTCGATAAATTTTGAGCGTTAGACTATATACCAGAAATCCCTAGTTTGTCGGGTTCGTTCTGCGTCTGCGCAGTGATCCGATTAGTTAGAAAGAGCAAATTAGTAGACGCACATGTGTCTATCGAGTTGCGCTTCATAATAACAGGAATCTTACTGAAGAGCCTACCTGAGTAAATAAATATTATTTTTATTGCTGAAAAAGGCGAAACTGCAATCTAAGATGAACAGAGTTAGTAAAAGTTTTTATCTTCATTTCACTAAATTTATCAAGCTTCTGTGTTTCTAGTACATACTTCGCCTTTAATGTACTTATATATGAAAAATATATGGCCTGTGCTAGAAACAGCAACGATAATAATTAATTTTATTTTATCGCATTTTGAATTTGTTTATATATATATATATATATATATATATATATATATATATATATATATATCACCGTGATCACCGTGATCGACCAGGCTATCAGATGTTGCTACACATCGCTGGTCACAATGCGCTTCGCATTGTTTTAGCCTTCAAAGGACGCCACCCCGCTGGCTAAGTGAGCAGGTCATATATATATATATATATATATATATATATATATATATATATATATACCATTCACATATATGATGACCGTTCACTCCTGACCGAGGAAGGACATTGCTGGTCTTCAGGAACATTGTGCGCTCTAGGACTAACTTATATTTTTTTTGCAGCTCCGTTGGTGGCTAATGAGACCTACTCTTCACAAGCATACACGACTACAAACATTACAAACCAATTCACTACACCAGCAGTGCGCTTTCGAGCAGCACGCTTAAGTTTTTCATACAGAATACGTGCTCTGTCAAAGGTGTAGACCTCCGCCTTAACCTGCTTCCACCATCTGTGGCGATGACAGGCATTGCTCTCTCAGTTAGTTTCCTGCATATCACATGCCATTAATGAGGACTTGATACAGTCCTTAAATCGCAGCCTCTGCCAGGTTCTCTTTCCATTCACAATTTCCCCATATAACATCTGATTAGGTATCCTGCTATCCTTCATTCTAATACGGTGTTAAGTCCAGTGTAACAAGTACTTGTGCATCATCGCCTCAGTACTCAAAATATCACCTGTCCTGAGAACCTGTGTGTCTGGAGTTTTTAAATTCCAGACAACATTAAGAATGTGTCTGAGACATCTCTGATGAAAGTGTTCAAAAACCCTTACAAGTCGTTTGTAAAGGTTCATTCTCCCATGAGTAAAGGAGCGATGTCAGTATACATAGACACATACGTATACATGCATATATATATATATAATATATATATATATATATATATATATATATATATATATGTAGAACAGAAAATAGCTTTCGTGAATGAATTTACACTAAAGAATTCTCCAAATGTCCTTTCGCAATACTAGAAGCAATGGTAAATAAATTATATATATATATATATATATATATATATATATATATATATATATCTATATATATATATATATATATATATACATATATATATATGTGTGTGTGTTTCTGTGTGGATGTTATTTTAAACAACGGTGATATTTTTATAATTGATATAGGCCTAGATTTATATGACATGTTTTTTATAAATGTTAATTTCGCAATTAACAAGTCCTGGGAAATGTAAGATGTTGATATATAATGGTACATTTCACTTAAAGGTAATTGAGTGGTGAGTAAGAAAGTGAAAGTGTGTCTAGTGTGAAAGATATTTTCCTTTTGTTTAAAATTTGAAGCTTGTGTGGTTCTTTCTGTGTGTAAGCGAATAGAGTGGAACGTTATTCGGTGATGGGGATAATGGAGCTTCACGCAGAGGTATTGCTTCAGGATAAAATATTGACACAAATTCACATATACAGAAAAACAGTGACATAGATATACAGATTATCATATATAGAAACGTGCGCATGCACGAAATGCTATTTATGTTCATAGGTTGCAAACGTGGAGTATGCCACAAAATCATTCCCAGAAATAGTGGGTTCGTGTGTTCTTGCACACTTATACATATAGCAAGTATGTGTAAGGATATTTATATACAGACAATAAGAAAATACACACAGTATGCACGTACAATTATAAAACGTTCACAATATAGAAACAGTTTGGTGTGCATGGTGACAGAGAATCTCAGTATCTGTGTCATAAATAATGTGCAAATCTAGAGATCCCCACCTCTGCATCAAAATAAAGACTCATTGCTAAGAAACGCCCTACTGACTACGAAGAAGTATGTTTAACGTGATGAAGGTTTCAGAAGATATTATTTTATTTGATGATAACCAAAGAAAATTTAAATAAAGTGTCTCGATACTCACTTTATAGAAAGAGATTTTGCTAAGTGCTTTTCAAACCACAAAAAATAATCTAAATAAAGTGCTATTTTAGAATTTAATTTAGACATGTAGGGGACTATATTAGTTAAAAATATAAGTCAACTGAGTCTTTCGATAGTGGCTTCTTAAGTGGGTATGACTTACTAATTAGTATAAAAAGATCAGAATTCTTGTTCTCTTAGTTTAGTTTTAAATTTTGTTTCGCGCAATGCTTCTCCGATTTTAAAATCTAGAGTGATTCTAGTTCCAGTGCCGAAAGACACAACATAGGCTAACATGTCGTTCTACCAGCCTACCTTGTTTGTTTATTTTTTTAACGTTTCTTTTTTCCGATCCATTTCAGAAATAGCTCCAAATAAGGGATGTACTCTATTCTCATAGTTTCAAATATCAATTTCGAAATTTTATTTTCTCTGTTTTGGAACCATTCACTATATCCGGAATATTGCATGAATTCAAAACAATAAATGCTTTTGCCACCTTCAGCCGTTGACACAAAACATGCGTTTCTCATCACCCCTACTGAATCATATAATGCGATGTTTGATCCCTGACTTGACAGCGTGTCAGTAGATAAAGTATGTAATAAAATTGTTAGACTTTTGTTTCCTACATTTTGTAATCAAACTTCGGTTTCTATTAAAAATAATTAACAAGGATGTCCAGGTATTATCATATATTATCATACTATGATTTGATGGTAGAAATTACCTGGGGTGTCATATCTTTCATAACGCACCGTCGCGTGTAGAAAATTATATATTGTATATAATATTGCCCTATTTTAAACCTTACCAGTATAGTCTGCATTCATCCTCTACATTTATTGCACTGTTTTTCATTCAGCTCTAAGACTTTCTTCCCTATCAGTCATGATAGGTATATTTACAATGAATTACTAGATCTCACGCCTCCCTTAATGCTACTCTACACCCCCTAGGAACTATAAGATTCTATATACACCAGTGCTTGCTGTATTACATCTTACAAATATTTTATAATGGTATCTTTATCTTTATTTATTATCTAATTTGCTTATATTTATAATGGTATCTTTATCTTTATTTATTATCTAATTTGCTTTTGTTTAGAATACCTCGACATATCCTATTAAAAAAAAAATATATTTAAACTCTTTTTACATCAAGTATGTATCTTATGGCTTTCACAAAGTAAAACTTTTATCTTTATGTCTATTTTTACACTTTATAAATTTGGTATTGAAATTTTAGATAAATAGTTCTTCATTTTGATGATTTTATTCTTTAGTTTATTTTAGTTATTCTTTTATATTGTATAATATTATTATATTTGTGTTTTGTATACTATTTACCCTCGTATATACTTGTGTAACATTCTGTGATTTGTGAAGGGGTTTTAACTTCTCATTCAACCTACCAGCTTCAAAATAATTAAAAGAAAGTGAAAATTATAAAAATCTAAAAAACTACACAAATATTAATTTAATATTAAAAAATACAGTCTAAATATGTATGATATTCACAGATTAGATTCTGTTTATCATAGTTTTGCTCACATGGTACTATGTCTGTAGCAGAAGATATTTAATTTCAATGGAAAACTTTTAAATTTAAGGATTTGAACAAAGTTAACCAACTGGGTAGACACATTATGAATAACATTACAGTCATGGCCATCTTTGATTTTTTGATTTAGCTATCTAGGACTACAAATCTTTGATTATTGCTAAATTTAGTAACATGTGAAATGTGGATGACATTTGTAGCGACTACGTTGTTGGTCTCTTCATGGAAGATTAGCAGACGAGCTGAAAAAGTAAACGTGTGTTACATTTATGAGCGATCAGTGTAAAACATAATTTTAAGCCAGAATCCTTAAGAATATTTTCTAATCCATGATTTAATTCAACACGCCTGCATTATGTAAATCAAACATTTCTATTATGTGCTTTCATACAAATCCACCGTAGTGCTGTATCGCGTTTGGTAGAAAATAGGAAATTATGATACTTCTATATATCACAATGTGAATTATAATAACATTGCATAACAAAAATTAAATTTTACTCTGGATAATTACCAATGAGAAAAGGTGAAGCAAAGTTAAAATATGTTTTTGTTTATAGGGGCGAGTTAAAATCCTCAAGAGGAGAAAATAACAAACGTCTTTTATTGACATATGTAAGTATTATGTATGAATCAACGTTGAATGATATACGATTTAGTATAAAATAAATTTTGACATACTTCTACATAAAGGAGGGAAGCATAAACAATAGCATTATATGAGCCGCTTTCCATTAATGCTACGTTATATCATTAATTGAATGCTTTAGGAAAAATATATATGCCGGTGTAAAAGAATTAAAATTTAACAAACGAATTAAAAGTGTTGGAATATTTTGCATGTCAAGAAATAGTCTCCTCTTTAGATATGTTACTCGGCAACAATACGTTATTTTATATACCAACTTTTAAATAATCGCAATGCTAATAACTGTAGCGATTGAATATAGTTCAGTTGCACATCTCAATATATGTTACTCATCAATCATGCCGAGAAGAGAAACTGTATACGATCAATTGACAACCAGACGAACATCACTCCTTTTTGAATAAGGGAAAAAGTATCCCTTAAATCACACTCAATCCTCTTAAAGAAGTGAACACACTGGGAAAGGTAGCCCTGGGTTTATATATATATATATATATATATATATATATATATATATATGTATATATGTATATATATATATATAATATATATATATATATATATATATATTATATATATATATATATGTGTGTGTGTGTGTGTGTGCGTGTGTGTGTGTGTGTGTGCATGTGTATGCATCTATATGCATATGTATGTATATATTCATATACATATACAATAACTCTTGATGGATTAAATGCAAAATCAAAGGAAATGCATGTGGTATTTGAATTTACGGAAATCGATGGCTATTTAATGTTTAGTTCATTATACACTGTTTGCCAGCTGGTAATCTCTGTGTAACATTGGTTTCCAATTTTCGCACAAGGCCAGCAATATCGAATTTACGGAAATCGATGGCTATTTAATATTTAGTTCATTATACACTGTTTGCCAGCTGGTAATCTCTGTGTAACATTGGATTCCAATTTTCGCACAAGGCCAGCAATATCGCGAGAGAGAGAAAGTCAATTATGTCGACCTGAGTGCCCAACTAGTACTTTTTTTACTGACCCCGAATAGATCAAAGTAAACGTCAGCCCCTGAGGTTGAATGTGGAGGAAGGGCTGTGTTGCCAAACTTACTAATGATTCTCCGTAATATGAAATTTTCTTCTCGACACAAAGTATCAATTATCTTATGACATATAAAACTGAGATATTGTGGCATTTCTTCATTCCTATAGGGATTTACTAATACCGAATTAGTATAAATGAATGAAACGTGAAGGGGATCAGCTTTACAGACTCTACTAACCGAGTGCTTAACTTTACATTACAACACTTGCAGCAGTAAATACTGATATAGAAACCTTTGTGAATTATTCTGTAAAATCTCCGCCCCTGATGAATGAAAACATGTTTACAATATAATATGAATTTCATGAGATGCTAATTACTAGCATTAATGCATCAATGGAGCATGCTGATAATGAGGATTTGGCCGGGAAAGAGGCGAATGTGCTGTTATGACTTAATTTCAGAAAAATAAAATGATAAAAAAACTGAATTACAGATAAGTTTGCTCATATGGAAATAATGAATTTGATTTGTTATGCCTAAAGACCTAATTTGAGAAAGGAATATGAATTCAGCTCTCCAAATATGACCTATATTTTATGTACCTGAGATGATGTACACACCGGTATGAAGATTAGTGCAGTTTGAACCTACAAGATTCAGTCCTACAACATTTTAATAAGAACATTCTCTACTATCTTACAAAGAGTAATATTTGATTTGTTTTAAGGGAGTGTGGGTTCAAATTGTCAATACTGTTCTCTTGATGTCTCATGGATTTACACTGTGATTCATGTTTTGCAAGTCACTTGGATAATTTCGAATATTACTGGCATCATACAATCTGTCCTGCCTATTTAGCAACAATATATTCACCATCGCTGAATACATGTCACCCTTCAATTCATTATTAAAAAAATACAAAGTAAACAAGTATGTGGTGGCTGTATGAGTACAAATTTAAAACGTTTGAGGGAGAGAAGGCAAATGTCTTCCTAGACCTTCAAATTTTTGTTTCTACTAATGATAATGTCCTGGTATATACTCACCAAAACTTTATCTATTGCTTATCTTTAGTTTTCCTGTCTTATTTGATTTTAGTTCTATAGTACATTCTTCGCAACAGTTCGATTTATTCAGTTTCCTGAGAACGGATTTAAAACATTTTAATGATTTCATTTCATTTTATAGCCGTACTCGTCGTCCTCTCGTTACGTTTTTCATTCTTTTTGTGGGGGTCAATGCTAATTCTTTTAGGCGTGACTTTTTAAGGAGTTCTTCATACCTACACCTTAGATTCCACTTTATGTCTATTCTCACCAGACGATGGAGCAGTATTGTTGCCTGGAAGGATCGGTTGACTAGAAGCGAGTTCTCCGAGTCATCACAGTGCATGTAATCTCCAGTAATTGTTGTCAACTAGTCACTTTTCTAATATCCACTCAGGTCAGGTCTCTAGTTTTCATTGTTTAGTGCAATATCATCGTCGACATGTACATTATTGCATTTGAGGTTATATGAGAGACTGGAGATTGTTGTACCCTGACCACTTTGATGTTAATGTGTCCTGCTAAATAGCAATTTAAAACAAATTATGTGACATGTGACATCGATAACATTGTTGAATTACAATCATAAACATTGTGTGAAGGAAAATACTGAATGCATTAGACACATACTGAGAAAATGATCTGCATCCCATCAAAACTATATCTATTCTAGCTTCGCTCTCCGATGCATCGGATGCGATTGTGTTTTTCGTGAATAGATTTAGTAGGTATCACTTAGGTTTACACGTCTCCAACTACATTACCGACGACTTGTGAAAGCTCCTACTGGAGCGCGTAGGCGAAAATCTTTAAATCTACAGAAGAGACCGTGCTTCACAAAGTTAGCAATACTGTCTACACGCAGTGGAAGATATTACATAAGTACTGGTGACAAAAGATTGGATAAAGGGGGGATAGATACATCTGGAGGACGTATGAACCGGTAGATATCCGCAAAAATATTAGGAAACATCTCACCATGCACAGACGTGTTCATCTTCATTCGCATCTCGAACTTTCACACTGGAAAAAATCTGAAGCATGAAGATTAATGAGTTTCGAAGATGTAATTGACAGACTCTGCGTCCAAATGGAGAATATGCTCTTATTTAGATGAGAATATTTCTCTTATTGTAACGAAATGAAAAATTAAAATTAAAATTTCATGTATCATAAGATTTTAGCAATATTTTGGTAAGGCGTTTGGTTTTGTAAACAGAGAAAAATCTATAAATATATTACAGCTAAAAAGATGCAAACCATAGAAAGATGAAATTGTGGAATTTTTCTAATTAAACCGAAAGAAGGATAGAAAACAAAATACTAATAAGTTCTTGATACAGATGTGAATTATTGGGCAAAGAGAAAAATATGAGATCAACTTGGGATGATAACGATCTAGGAGAAAGTGAAGTTCATAAAACATGTTAACTCGGTTCAGTAAGAAATATTCGGAAATTCGCCAGTGAAAATCACATATGAGCAGAATAAACAACAGATTTATATAAAACACTCCTCATTCTAGATCACTACATGTTTCGCAAAATTCAGTGAAACATCATCATCACTATAATCCTCCTCCTCATGTCCATCATGATCGCCGTCGTCGTCTTCCTCATCATCACCACCAAAAACAACTACATATAACAAAAGTATTTGAAAACACAGAGACTGTCACAAATGAACAATAAAATTGTGATAGAAAGTTACTAGAGCAGCGAGCCTGGTATAATAGAATACGATAACTGGATATATAAAATATGAAAAGAAAAAGACACGATCCCAGTTACAGACCTAAAACTATTTTCAACCAGAAAAAATTAATCGTTAAATAGCAGAGTCTAGTCTAGGAATCGAAAGAAAATGAGTTAGAAGTAAAGAAGCTGGTCGTGCTATTAACAATTGCCTATGTTGTAAATATAAAATAAGTAAATGACCTCATTACTACAAGTCAACTGTTGCTGTAGAAATTCTTGGGATTAAAACCCAAGGAAAAGCATGAGGCAAATGCCCGTGGTGGAAATGAAGTCCTCAATAGAGATTTTGGAAGAATAAATAACGAAAACGTTATTGAAAGGAAAGACACTGAAAACCCCACCAAAGAAATAACATTTACCACAGACAATTACAGCCAGATAAATTGACAAATATTGGAATAATATTATTAAAACAAGCTCCTCAGAAGAAGGAAGAAAAATTTAGCAGCTAAAAGTGAGAATAAACATAAAGGCATGGGCTATCATATGGAGAAGCTGCGAAGAACTTTCGGTTATAACAGGGAAGCAGACTGGAAACCGAAATTTAAAGTGAAATGGAAAATAGTTGAAAAAAAAATGGTTAGAAGGAATATAAATTTTATAGGCGAGAAAGCGAAACAGACATGGAAGTAAATACCAAATTGGAAAGTCAGTGGACCAGATAATGTTCAGGGATTCAAGCTTAAAATCTCTTCATAAGCATATACAGCTATATATAATCGTTTCTAACTGACAAAAACCGGGACGGTAAGTTAGTATTTATGGGCCCATTACTTGGTTGCCACGATTCTTTAAATTGATAACATTATATGAAATAAGATACGAATAGGAAATAACTTACCTGATTGGGCTGCAATAAAGACAACGATAGCGTTCCTGACTGTTGACTTTTTCAATGTCTGATGACACTCCGAGTCACGTAGACAATTAATGGTTGTTCGGGAAAGAAAAATTATCAGAGGAAGTGAAGATAAAATGCGAAAACGAGCCAGTAAAAGATATAGAAATTAGCAGATATATATCCCGATGACACACACTCATCGTTGTATTGATCATTTTGACAAGAATACTGAGAAAATACAGGTCTTCCTATGAATTTGTCAAAACGAGGGCAAAGATAAACCACCTGGTTTATATGAATAACAGCAAATAGTTTACAAAACATGAAAGGTGGCTGATTTCTCTAATCCAAAGAGTAAGAAGGCATAGCAAGGATGGTGGCTTGCAGTTTGAGGTAGACAAGTGTGCAGATTTAATTAGGAGGAGAGGTTCAAAGATTAAGATTGATAGTATAAAGTTGCAAGATGATATCTTTAGATTGTTGAGAAATAATGAGGGATACAAGAAACTAGGCGTGGTGCAGGATGATAGAATACTGGAAAGAGAAATGAAAGAGACGGTCTCCAGAGCATCAAAAACAAAAGTTTGAATATGCATGAAATAAAACTAAATGGAGGGAATATTACCAAAGTAATATTAACCTGGGCCATGATAACATTGTGATGCACTGCTTCTTTTCAAGGATGAATAATGGCAGACGTACTAGAATTAAATAAAAGAAGCTAGGAAGATGTTCACAAAGTTCAACGCTCACCATCCTCAAAGTAATAAAGAAAGATTTTGCCCAGCACAAAATGAGGGAGGCAGAGGGACGTTAAATGTGGAAAACACCGTTAGTACTGCGCTATTGAGTTTGAAAAACAATGTTGTGCATAGATACTCCTGTTTAGGCTTGAATTATCCAAAAGGATCCCGATTCAGTTGAAGAATTCATGAAGGAAAAGGAAGGACGACAAGACAAATAGCTGTGTAAGAAGGAATTAAATGACCAAATAATCGAGGATTGAGAAGTAAAGAGCACTGGATGCGATTGACAAATGACAACCTGCAACGAAAAAATGCGTCGCTAATCATAGCCGCTTACCAATAAGCAATTTGGACAAATTTAATAAAGGTAAATATTGATAAAACTCAGACAGCAAATACAGAATATTTGAAAAAGGATAGTAAAGCATTAAACATCTCGCCAGAGTATGCAGTAAGGTAATATGCGTAGATATAATGGTATTGGTAAAAGTGTGCATTGGCATGTTAGTCTAGTGTGTGCTTTAGAAATAGGAACATGAGCCGGAAAGTGTGATGGTAAGTGCTAATTATGGTTATTATAGATTTTCTTCATAAAGACTAATTAGACTATTTAAGAAAGCCAGATGCGGTTGAAGCGGTACAAAAGACTGCGTAAGACCTTGTAATACAATGAAGCGTAGGGTGAATAAAATGTAACTCGGGACCATCGATGGGGCATGCATTCTATCGATTCTTAGTGCATGAACTTCATCTCTGAAAATGCATCCTTTGTTCTGATCGTTTAAGAATTGGTCCAGGCCAATCTTGCTGCGAGCACGATGGTTGTAATGCCAAGCTTCCAACTATTCGCTCATGCCATACGAAACCTAATAGATTCTACTGTAATAGTCCTTTTGAGGACAAGCCAGTATTTGTTGTTTAACTAATTCTCTAATTCTCTAGTTCGTCTATATCGAGACTTGCATATTATGGAACTCTATTCGGTACCTATCAGACAGTTGAAAACGGCTGAGCAGATTTGTGAGACTTTTGCACCCACCTCTTGTAACAGTTAGCCCCACAAATCTAAATGCGTGCCCAAGTTGTCATTTCAGTCACCCAATAGCACTAAAGGTAGAGACGTTCCTAGGAAAACTGCCAGACGTCTGAAGAATCCGGCTGTTCTGTCTCTGTTGGAACATAGACATCCACCAGCCTGAAAGTACCTCAGTCGCCACTATTCACTTACAAGAGCACCAACTTGCCTACTGGATCCAGAAAGATGACCTTTAACTTGAGATCCGCATTTACATCCTCCATTCCTCATTAACATGGTGATAAGCAGATCTTGTATCTACCAAAAACGGGAATGAAAGCTTGTTGATTGGAAAGTCTGGTCTCACTGATAGCCCCGACATCTAGGCCTAGAGGCCTGTGGTCATTAAATAGGTGGACCAGTTTCCAAGGCAACATTAGTCCGGATGTATTTATACAGCCTCTCCTGAACAAGGTTATGTTTGTAAGACTAGAAAATAAAGAGTCATTAACCCTATTTCTGCGGAGAGACAGGTGTCTGTCCATCTGGTTATTTGTTGGTGAATCCACAAGCATTTCTTTGTAGAATCTTTTCTTTCTGGTTCCACAAAAATTTCACATGCCTCCAGGATGTTTTGCTTTCAGTTTGGGGTATGATTCTTGCGCTGTTTTTATAATTTTTATATGAATTGATGTGTGATGGGAGGGTTCGATCTATTCACTTCGAGTAATGTCTGAATTGTTTTGAATATATTTTATGAAGTTCTTTATATTTGTGACTATCGCAGTGTAATTGATGACGCCTTGGGACTGCTGTTCATGCTGTTGGTCTGAATTGCTATGTATTTTAGTTTGTTGACATGCTTGTAATGTTGGTGGTGTTTGTAGTGTTGGAGACTTTTGTAATTACATTGGTATATTGTGCGGGTATGTGAAGGGTTGTTTGTTTCTGTTTCTCTTCCGCTAAACATTTTCGTTTACAGTCTTGTACGGCACTCTTCATTTTATGATGTGTTTTTCTTTCTTTCACCAGGATCTATTCTGGTGGCATTCCGAAACTATTTTCCTCCCCAGAGGCTATTTTCACGGTTGGAGAAATCTGTGGTAGGAGGGAGAGGTATGTTTGTACAATCGCAGATTTCTAAGTTGGTGGTTAGGTTGGCAGGTGAGCCTGAAAACTCTGGCCGTTACGATGGTGCAGGTGATGTTATTGTGTGGTACTGGTGTCGCTGTTGATGTTATTGGGTGGATCTCTCCTGCTGCTTTTTCTCTTGTTGTTCGAAAGTCTTTTACATACCCCAACTAAATCAAAATAATACCATTGTACAAACATACACCTCATGGAGAAATGTAGTAGATAATGAAGTATAAAGCTATATAAATTCAAATAAATTAACTAGCGTACGTAGACTTATAATTAAGAACAAAAGACTAACTGACGCTGAAATTAACGAAACTAAGACACAAATATCTCATAGTCGAGGGAATGAAAGCAACAACCTTATAGATGAAATAGGTAGCAGAAACACAGAACCTATTGTAAGTGAAGTAACACTGAACCACGACGAAGGTGAACAAAGAATTGGTAAAAGAGAATAAAGTAGATCTCCCTGCACAACATCAAAATAGATAGGACACAGAATTTGAAGTAAATAATAGAGAAAAGATTTCAGAAGCAAAAGAAAGCCTTATGAGAGAATTTAGCAAGATTAAGTTTACTGACATGGTTAGTAGTGAAGCACTACCAAAGTATACAAACTGCCCAAATAATTAACAACAAAATCAGGACCTTTAACGTTGTTCTAAGACAGATCTTAAGATATAAAGGTAATCATCTAACAACATTAAGTAATCTTATCATGCCAATAAGCTTCCTAAGTGAAAAGTAAAAGTACGAAAAGACATTGAAATTCTGAGTGTAGACGTATCAATTCTTGATGAACTTGCTAGTGGAGCAAATATCAAAACAGAAAAAGCTAGAAAAATGAAAGAAACCTATAAAATCAACGATCTTATAAACTTCCTTGCGACTGAGGAACTCTTTGAAACAGCGTATGGAGCTAAAAACTCAGCAACTTGGAACGTATAAGAGAGACTGAATGAAATTGAAGAACCGTTGTGAGAAGCAATAGGGACTAAAAAGTCGCATAAATGAAAGAACCCAAGAAGTAGACTGGATCCCTAATATCTGGCTGAATTGTTTGACAGAAGTATACGAACATTTAACTGTATCTCTTCACTGATATCATTCAGAACCCAGAGAAAATATCTAGCTGGCTGATTGAAGGAGTTACCTACTTACTAACAAAAAACTGATGATACAATGAACGTGAATAATTACCGACCAATGTTTTCTTTAAGATCTATAATAGCTGAAGGAACATGTGCTCTCTTTCAAAAGAAATATATTCTATGAGAAAAATACTCCAATGGGAGCAAAGACAAATTGCTCACAAATGGAATGATTTTAGAGAATTGTCGGAGCAAAGACAAGAACCTGAGTGTGGCATGGGTAGAATACAGGAAAGTGATTGATAGTGTCCCACATAAATGGGTATTCAAAGTCCTTGAGATATGCAAGGCCTCTACAGTCACCTCCAAATTCTTACAAATTAGCATGGCCAAATGGAACACATCTCTTTCTAAACCATTGTAAAGGGATGAGCCAATCCAACAGCATCAACAACAAACGAGGCACATTTCAATATAACTACGTCTCTCCATAACTTTTTTATATGGCACTGATCCCAATGACTAATGACTGGAATAACACCAGATATGAGTATAAAATTTTTAACAACAGAAAAAACTTTCTTTCTTACGTGAACGATCTGAAACAGTTTTTCACCTAATTCGGTTACCTTGCGAACTTACAATTTTCCATGATTATAGAATACGACATTTTGCTGCTTTCAAGTTCACACGCAAGCCTCAGCATCCAGCCTTCTATACTAGATAAGTGCCTGCTCATTCTTATAGTGGATGTTTTATAGCAGACTTCTCATTATATCATTTCTCTTCCCCCACTGCTTTTATGTATTTACTGCCAGTAAGGATCTGCCTTAGGGTGGTGCTACTTATTAGATTTCAATGATATTCTTGCCTTCCCGCCCATTCATTGAAGTTCCATCGTATTCCAGTTAATGGCATTAAAATTGCACTGAACTATTGAAAGTGTTATGGTTTTCATAGATTCCATTTTTATAGTTAAGTTTAATCTTCAGTACAAGTCTTATTCTCCTATAGTGCTCTTATATTTTCCTTCATAGTGACATGGCTTACGCCATCTCCTTTTATTACCAGGTATTTATAAGATTCTTGTTGGCCAAGTTCCTTGGTGGTAGAAGTGATATCTAATTTAATGGACGCTGTTGGTCTGAGATAGCCTCTTATAAGAGTTGCTTCAGCATACTTATCGAGGCCAGAATCAATACTGAAATCATTGCTAAACTCTTTAACAGTTGTGAGCAGACCGTCTAGTTCTTGGTAAATCTTTGAAAACTGTCTCAGAACAACAGCATCCATTAGATATCACCTCTATCACCAAGGAACTTGGCCAACAAGAATCTTATAAATACCTAGTAATAAAAGAATGAGATGGCGTAAGTCATGTTACTATGAAGGAAAATACTATGAAGGAAAACACTTGTACTGAAGATTGAACTTGAATCTATCAAAACCATAACACTTTCAATAGTTCAGTGCAATTTTAATGCCATTAACTGGAATACGATGGAACTTCAACGAATGGGCGGGAAGGCAAGAATATCATTGAAATCTAATAAGTAGCACCACCCTAAGGCAGATCCTTACTGGCAGTAAATACATAGAAGCAGTGGGGGAAGAGAAATGATATAATGAGAAGTCTGCTATAAAACATCCACTATAAGAATAAACAGGCACTTACCTAGTATAGAAGGCTGGATGCTGGGGCTTGCGTGTGAACTTGAAAGCAGCAAAATGTCTTGAAAGCAGAAAAGCGAATTAAAAATATTGCTAAAAAGAACGAGTAAATACAAATTGAGGAACGGTGGAGCCAGAAATCCCTGCGTGGAAAATGTATTCTTCGAATTCAAAATGAAAATTAGACCAAACAACATCCTACTAGTGGCTGAAAAGTTCCGTATTAAAGGCAGAGATTGAAGGCTTCATACTGATCCAATCTTGTTTACCAGAAATTACCGGCTAATGCTCAGTAAAAAGGTGTTCACCCAAAATGCAGAGACTGCAACACATTTGATGAAACAAATTTTCGGGCAGTCCTGTGCTAACGCGAAGTGAATATAAAAACCGCCTTAGGACAATATTTACATTGGAAAATATGTAAGCGCTACAGAGTTGCAATCTTTTATGAACACTTTGGATGAGAGACTAAAAATTATTGAAGTTTTGTACTAATATAAATTGAAACTAATAATAAAAATTATCCCTAAGTAAATAATATTGCCCATTTGGTATACACATTTATGCAACCCCTTCCCAAGGTTATCGTTTGAGTGATATTTACCTAGTATTTCTAGCCACTGAGTCACACTCTGCGACATCCTTTCCGCAATTTACTCAGTTTCGTCATAATCTTCTGATTGAAGTTTGTTAGATAGAAACTGTGTGAAGATTAGAAACAACTACCCCTCTAATTCTTGCATTTTAGATTTACTCCGTTGCATACTCATCAACACCACTTGACATTTGCATATCTTTTCATGAGTGCAGACTGTTATAAATATTTTTACCTATAGCCATCGTCTGAATATAACATTATCTTTATTAAACCAACACTCATAGAAAAGATTCTCCAGGCAGCTCTTTCATATCTATGTCACAAAAAAGTAGATCGATCCATTAATATTCGTATACTAATACCGTTATTTTGCTGTACTAGTTTTTCTCTTTTGATTTCGAAATCTTATGGCAAAATTTGAATTAAAATATAACCTCTCCATCAGATATTTTTTCCGAATGGCGAATGAAAAATCAGCGTTACTGACGTTTGTTTTTTTTATCTTTGACATTGATTATTTTTGTGATTACATATAATTATAGTTTTCTAATAGAATTTAGATCTACATGTGAAAATCCTTCTTAAAAATACTTCAGTAGATTTCTTGTAAGTTAAAGGCAGTTTAATGCAAACAGTGAATCCGTAGAGTAAAATAAATCAAACATTTTCTAGTATATTGAGATAATATCAGTAAGCTTATGACTACCTGGAAACTATAAATGATCGAATAAATAAAACTAACGAAAACGAATGTAAATAAGACTCAAGAAACATTGAATCTGTGTATAAACTCGTAAACAGTGTTTATACACATTTTCAAAGTTTGTGTTGTTTGAGAACGTTTACGTGTATGAATTAACAAGTATGAGTATAATACTTGTATTTGACAAGTGGAATGTGATGATTGTAACCGAGATGGACGAAATGAAATGAATCTAGGGCATAAAGATGCATCACTACAGCAAATAAACATCAAATATCCCCGTTAGTAAATCATTAAAGTTTATATTTATTTTTTATCATTTATATCGGGAATTGGATATAGACTGTATGAAAAAAAATAAAACGGCAGATTGTTATACAAAGATTTGTAAGTTAAACTGTTGACCTATGTATATTGGAATAACACTTGAATGTCTTGTACATTGGAAACCAATGACAAAAATGTGAAAAAAGATGTGGATTTATTTCAAGATTTCCAAATATTTTATGGTTTCAACAAACAGCATAACATAGTTGCAAAGATGTGTATCAACATTTCATGTTATTTTTCTGGCCAACCAGAAAATGTATTTTCTGACTGGTAAATAACAGATATTTACGCCTGTATATTATCACTCCAGAAGTAATCTTTACATGAAAATGAAGATTTATGCTTTTTACCGATTACACTATCAGCCGCAGTTACTTAAAATATGTGCTACAAATGTATCTAAAAATTCGATACTGATGTTATTGATCAATGCCAACAAGTGACACACAATCGATTATGTGAATCCTTTTCTCGTATGGTAGTTTAACAATCAAGTTATAGTTACTGGATTGCCATACTAACGTCGCTGTCAAAATGATCACATTAATACATAACCAATAGACCATTCGTTATCAAAACATCCCCATATGAGAAATCAGTAAGAAGATATACACTACGCCTGAATTGAAGCAAAAACATTGTCATTAAAATTTAAGTATGAAAGTTTTTTATTCAAGCGTGAAGAATGTAATCGCACCAACTTTAAATAAAGCTACATGCAATATATGGATTTACGTATGCATGAAAAGAATACATATAGGTGTGTGTGTGCGTCTGTGTGTGTGTGTGTGTGTGTGTTTGTGTATGCGCAAATCATTAGTTTATATATGTAATCATAATATTCATGTTATGCGATTTATATGACTTATATATTATTACAAACAGTGTGAAACCAATAACCCCATTCTTCATTCTTTTACTTATGGTATGCTCTGTGATTGACAAAGATATTTTTTGGATTTTTTGTTTGCCTCGATCATTTTCTCCTTTTAGGTTTCCTTCCACCGGTCTTGTTATGCAGTGTCTGCACGAGTACTGACTGAGGTAACCACCTGCATTTTACAAATCCCTTTTCATATAATATATATGATTTATATATATAAATTTGCCCATATTTGCATTACTGAGAGTAATTTTTAGGTATAATGTTGCATTATCTAAAATCGGTCAGAGGAATTGAATACGTCACATTCATTCTAGGAAAAGAGAAATTAAAACGATATGTCTTGCTACCTTAAACATCAATATATACTAATATTTATTTGCATTGGAAAGGATACAAATAGTTGATTGAATTTCGCACCATATATTGCTGATTATTATATTATCTATTCTCTCAGAATGAAAGTTGTTCCACATCCAAGCTTATTTCACTGCAGAATGGCTAATCGGAACAAATTGCACAAAATCGTTTATTCTCTCGATTTAACATTTCTGCCTCTCTTCCCCCGCATTAATCCACACGAAGTTGATAACACTTTATTGTGTGACATATGGTCACATGTTAATATGCTATATGAATGAGAGTGTGCAATAGGTCAAGGTATCATTAATTTAAATAAAAGTAGAAACAGAGTCATATTTTTCTATAGGGGATTAAACCTAATATGTGATACAACTCTTGGCTTCACTCCAGAATAGCTCTAACTGAAAGAATGTTTGATAAAATGCGTTATATATGTCCCTTATCAGAAATATATCGTATCTTAGGTCACAATGACATATATATGCATTTCATTTTTCAAGCACTTAAATTAGAGTGAAGGAAATTAGTTTGTTATTTCTTGCAGGTTGATTGACAACGAGGAAGTCTCAGTTGTTCAATTTAATATAGAGATGTTACAGCTATGTGGAATTATAATCAAAATTCCTCGTAAGTAATTACAATGACCGCTAAAGCAAAATGAATGTCATTACTGTATCCTGATAAACAAAAGAGTAATTTATTTTCTCCGACAGGAATAGAGAAAAATGCGTTATTCCGAACGGTTTCAATCACTTTTAATTTAACCTTAAATAACATATCTACAGAGAAATACCTACATTAAATATACGTGTACTCCAATGTAGAAACTTAACCTTATGTGCTTCACCGAGGTCAAAAACAGAACCCGTATCAATATAGTTTTATTAACAAGATTTAAGTTTCAGCTCGTGTGACTTATGTCATGTATAGGTTCGACTAATTGTTACCAGGCAAATAACACTCTAATTATATGTATATTTCGCTAAATAATTATAAATTGTGACTCATACAAATTCGTCTGTAAAGAAAATGTTTTGTCCTGTGTGCAAATATAGCATATGCACGTTTATATGTGCCTGCGTACGTAAGAACGTACGTACGTATGTATGTATGCATGTGTGCACGCATGCATGCATGTATGTATACATGTATGTATGTATTTATGTATGCATGTATGTTGTTTTGTTTATTTTCCTCCTTTGTTAGCCGAACATATCACCAATGGAGAAAGGGATTTCTAGCCTAGTTGTCTAGATAGGAGGCATTTTATTGAAACATAGGCAGCACTTTCTTTATAAACGTGTATGTATTTATGTATGGTTGCATGCACACATTTATGCATAAACATATGTATATGCATGCATACTCATGTTGTACAGGCAAGTATGTTATCCAATATGTGACTCTTACTACATATAAAAATTGTGGATATTTCACCTATTTTGATAATGTATTCGACAGCAAGTTACATCGTGTTCTTTCTCATTCTGCGAAAAACAGTTTATCAAGATTGATACTGAATAGTCACGTATTTAAGAGAAAAATAAGTATCGGTAAAAAACTCAATACATATTCCAGTCGGAATCAATGCAAATTTCGCACCAGTTTGGTATTAATGTTCTCTTTTACGTTAATGTTTAATATTATGCTATCTTGTAATTCTTCATATTATACAATTGTGCCTATCCCCATATCATAATAATTTCATATATAGGCATATACATGCATACATAAATACACATAAACATTCATGCACACATGTTATAGAATTACCCCTTCTACAGTTTTCTCTATATAATCATTTCACTATAACTTCATGTCTCATACATGATGATATTTCGGACAGCCACTTGTGATATGGATGACATCCTCAGTGTCAGTTCCACAATTTGCAATGATTGTCGCATTTAAGTTGTTGAGATGCATTCCTATACTTATGGACATCATGAGATTTGTTGTTATTTCCTACACCTACATTGTTAAAGAATATCCTTCAAACTGAGAACTGATATTCTTATTGTTACTCCGCGAAAGACTACTTCATGTATCAATGCTGCTGTCACTTTAAATCTTTCTAGGAATATAGCCATGCATGAATTTTTTGCTGATATGAAAGGCAGTAACTGTTCTGATGATAATTCTGGTAGAATTGTACACATTCTTTGGATATACATTCCTGGTTATCGGTCAGTGGGTGCTGATTAAGACGTCCTTTCATAATTGTCTTCTTGATCTTATGTATGCAGACATGATCTATAGCTGGACTTTGTCTTTTGGTAGCAAGTATAATTTATTCAAGGGATATGATGATACATTGAAAGACTGTCTATGTTCATGTCCAACATCTGCTGCCCCGTATGTATTTTAAGTCAATGTGGAAATTTCGAGTATGAGTAAATGATTTTCGATCTTTAACATCATGAGTTCAAATCGTATGGATTATCCAATCAAATAACCGGAGTGTAAGTATTCAGCAAACACATTAAAGTGTATTAATTTATAGTATGCTGAAAATTCCGCGAGCTACATTTCCTTTATTCTGGTGATATATTCACTGATTTCCTGCTCTTGTTACAGGTTGTATCATACAATATGTTCATCCACCCGGAGATCCCTCTTTCATTCCTCATCCGATATCAGAGAAATAGAGGAAAATTTGGTAGATATATTGTAAGACTCCTTTATAATTCCCTCTCGTTTTACGACTATGTAACGACATTAATCTTTGCTAAATACATTCCCATATCTTTCGATGTTGTATAATTAGTTCTACGCTTTACTTTTTTCTTCATATTTTTCCTACACTGGCACACATTGTCAGATGTTACAAAAAAAGAAAGAAAATGAAAAAAAAACACAATGTGTTAGGTTGATGTTACAGTTTTCCTGTAAACCAGATGCGTGCTCCCGAGATGATCTTAACGAAAATGATAGGGGATTTACTGAAAGCGTAATCAGTAAACAGAGGGTTTGTCTCCTTGAATTACACCTCTCCGATATTGCATTCTAACAATAACAATAATAGAACCAGTTCCTGTATTTAAGAGATTCCGGTGGCTTTGATATTGACATGCGGAATTTTAACAAATCAAAGTTACTCTAGCATGCACGGGTGGGAAACAAAATCGAATAAATTCTTGCATCCCGATAGAACTGTGACGTATGCTACTGTATATTTGACATTACAGGTTGCTAATCAAAGATTTTCGAAACAAAACCAAACTGCTTTCCTAGCTATTTGTTTAATGGAGACATTATCAATACCCCTGAGCTGTTGAAGAATATACTAAGATAGGTTACATACAATTTATAAAGATATTCGAGTATGGAATTGACTTGTAAGCTTTCTTTCTACGGGATGTACAGCACTGGTTTTGAATTGCAGTTTTGTTTCAGCTAGCGTCAGCTGTCTTGTTACTTTTATATCTCTATTTAGAACTTGTCGGTAAAGGTAAATATCGCCTCCAACAGAAGGTCATTTCTATATACCAGTGTCCGATAACCAGTGTCTTTTTTTTCTTTTTTCCTTGTAGTCTTTGTTTCATGACCTCACCACCGATACAGTATGCTATTATTATAATATGCAACACTATTTTTGATATTTCTTCTCTGTGCGCTGCATTTCTATAGCTCGTTGATTTTGCCCCAGAAAGACTATGTAATCTTCTCGGCAAAATTCTGCATTATCCATTGATTGTCTTCTATCTATGCATACTACCGATAGGTTTCGGTTAAATTAAGATTTTAACTTACAGCTCTTATTCTCTATTTCAGACTCATTAATCCGTAGACGGGATTTTATTTTCCTTGCTTTCTAATTTTGCTACTGTGTTGTTTTCACTCGTTGTTTATGAGTGTAGTTATTGTCCCTTTGCATGTGGTAAGAAACCTCACATATCTGACACTCCTCCGTATATCAACGATCCTTTATTCATTTTATAAATTTCCGATAGAGTAATTCGTATTTCTGTAACGCCCTAGAGGGCGTGTACTTAAGTCAAAAGGAGGGTTTGCTACACTTATAATATGCTCTCCAATTTGGTTATACATTGTTGGAACTAGTTCATTTGTTTGGTTTTCTGATTTCATGCTGTTGGTAACTAGCGGTTTCGCGCCAGCCTGATTGTTAGACAACATAGTAATAGTTATGGTTTCGTTTGTTATTGAATTCCTGCTTGATATTGAACAATGTCTATGTGATTTTATTTGCATATTATTACATTTTCGATAATAAAATTTGACTCGCCAGTTTTCGGGAAAAATGGCCACAAACGACTTTTCTTTTGTGTTCATCAAATTTCGTTTATAGACGTACTTAATTTGCCGTAGGAAAATTTAATTTTGGATGTAGTTAATCACAGAAAAAATAATTGCTCTTTTCATATATCCAACAAAAAGATTGTCTTTACCATTTTATAGCAGTTAATTAGGCCATGAATTAGAGGTTTATAAAACTGAATAATATATTGGATTCTAAAATTGTGATTCCTCTATAGCGACGACTGAAAAGATTTCTTTACATTTCTAGGTATTTGCTTCCCTTTTTTTCTGGTGAGGGTGATTTTATCGTTTGCAGCCATGTCGTTTGTGGTTGAGTTTTCTTGGCTAACTTAATTTGAAAGCCTTTACTTGTCCGTGTTTGTACTCTTAATAATGCAAAGCACGATACCCAGAAGACGTCAAAACTCACCTTCTCAAAACATTTTTCAGGTATAGTGATCAAACCAACATAAAATAAATTCTGATTCCAAACCAACCCTTTTAAAATACCAGATACCGTTTCCACTCGCTTCTTTCTTAAACAACATTATAGAGAATTTCATATACAACCTATGGTGTCACTGTTCAATACACATACACGTACATTCACATACACAGACACACACTCACACGTACACACACACATATACACATACAGACATACATATACAGAAAGAAACATGTACACACTCACATAAGCGCATATACACATAAGAAGATTAGCAGTTAAATTTAAGAAACCCAGAACATTCACAAAACACAGGAGATATGCCAAGTAAATAAAAAAACAAGGCAGAGACAGAATCAATGCCTGTCTTACTAGGAATAACAATTATATATCACTCAAAATATAACTTATCTGAAAACGGAAGGAGAGATAAAATATACTGTAAGCAACAATGTTCCTAGCTAGAATGCATATCGCCGTAACCTTGCTCAATGCGAGCTGAACATTATCGGACCAACTTCAGCAACAATGGTGTGCAAACATAAAGCATCACAAATCATTGTTGAACCGAGTGTCACGCGATGACAGCTCATTTGGGTCTACACATCTTAATCACACTCTCATGTTATGAGAATTGATGTACATATGCAGACAGAAGACAGATAGAAGGCGACAGTTTTACGGAACAGAGTATAACCTGAATTGAAGAATTTGTTTCCGACCTACCGTTATGCAAACTAAGAAGCAAAAAGTTTATTGCGGGAGACAGAATTTCCGATCTACTACGGAAGGAGCTACTTGAATTGTCATACGTTTATAGGTAGAAATTCACGAGCGAAATTAATTTTTACATAGTCCTTTTCTAGAGCATTCTTCACTGAAAGTGTGTGGTCACTGAAACAAAGACTAATTTTGTGCTCATTTAATTTGAATACAAGAAAATAATAAACTGACACACTATTCATGGAAACAGTTCCGCTTAGATTACGACAGTTGTTGCTATTGCTGATTTTATACTTTACCCCCACATGGTTAACTGTTCATTTAATGAGATCATTTTTGTGGGTCGAGGAAGGAATTGGACTTCTTTTAGTAATTTAAAAATGGATATTCTGAAACCCATGTCTGATTTGTTTTTAAACTTTTGATGGTCTAAGTATACAGTATACAGTTACTCTTATGTTACATAAATTCATGCTCTCAGGAACATTACTCCTAAAAAGACATTACAATAAAAACTTAGTGATCCCTACATTTTCTAAGCAATAACATAGTTATTCGTATTTTAAATTTTATGGCGCCGAAGGAAGACATTAGCCATAGAGATCAATATTTGAATTTTTAAATTCTGCATTGGAATCATCGCATTCAACATTTTAACTGAGATAACAAGAGAACATAGAGTATAAACACTTTAAAACCTGAAACAAATAAGTAACAAGTAAATAACAATATGATTTGCAAATAAACAAAATAATATTACGATAAAAACATTTATTATCCTCAGGAATTTCCCCAAGCAGAGATTAAATCTACAAGGAACTAGCAATAAAATTAATTTTCTAAGCATTTCCATTACATATTGTTTTAATTTGTTTTGGACTGCTGAAAATAGCAGAAAACCATTTATAGATTGAGGAACTCTATTAACAAAAAAGAAAAGCATGAAAAAAAGTGGATTATATTTTTTATTGCAATTCTTTTAATTTTGTTTTTCGACGAGAAAGTTCTACTGGCAAATTGGAAATATACGAACAGATTTAAAATGAAAACAACATAAAACAAACCAAAAACCGGGAATTGTGGAATTAAGGAATTGGATTAGGGTGGAAAGTAATCAGACAAATACAGACTGCGTATGTGTGTGTGCATGAAGCTCTTGCAAAAACGAGCATGCCTAAGATTCGATATCTTACTACACTAAACATGTTGAGATTTAATTTCCTTCGTAGCACTTTGTAGCTGCAATATTTGAACAGAAGCTGCTTTATTTGTTTTTGCTCAGTCAGGGATTTCAACCAAGACCTTTTAATTAATTTTGTGATGAACAGGAAAATTTTTGAATTGTGTTTACTTTACTTTGGGCAATAAAGTAAAGAATACAACAGGGGCATTAGTTAGTAAACGTGTGTTGTAAGCGTAACAAACACACACACACACAAACGCACACTCATTCACACATACACAGACATACACACTCATGAATTCCAAAACATGAAAGTTTATGTGGATAAATGCGTGTGAGTACGTGATGGTGTATGTTTGTTCATTTGTGTGTGTGTGTGTGTGTGTGCGTGCGTGCGTGTGTGTGTGTGTGCGTGCGTGTGTGTGTGTGTGTGTGTGTGTTTTAAATGCATTGTAATAAAGAATAATGACGGAATAAAACAACTATTTTCGATAATGTTACAAGAAGTGAGATCGAAACTTCGAATTCAATAGCTGAACTTCGAATTCAATGTCTACTGATGTAATTCATGGATATATCAACAGTCTTGAA
>NC_043001.1:59805082-59837582 GCF_006345805.1 Octopus sinensis
ATTCTCATCAGCCAAGCCCACCAGCCAAGAACTAACATTTGCTCCTACCATTTTTGCAAATACACGGATTTCGTAGAAATGGAAAGAACTCCGTCGTGTATATATAGATCCGAAATCAACTCACAAACAAGGCATTGGTCGGCCCCAAGCTATAATCGAATACACTTTCGCAAGAGGTCAGCCAGTGGAGCTGAACCCGGGTACATGTGGTTGGGAAGGAAGCTTTTTGTCACACAACCACGACTGTGCCTAAAAAATATAGAACGCTTTACGAACTTGCGTGTCATTTTTGCACAGGGGTGATGTTAATCTCCTAATCTTCTCTATATCCTTCCAATCTTGGTAGGGATTAGTCTTCTCTCTTCGATCCTTTGTGCCATATGGGCTCAACTCTCCTCCCCTCTCCTCTCTTCCTCTCACACCTTATTCCTCCCACCCACCTCTCCTCTCTTGGTCCGACTCCTACTTCTCTTCACTCCTACCCACTTTCTCCTTTTCCCCCTCCCTTCATCGTCACCCCTCCATAGTAACCCCACCTCTACACAAGCCAACGCCACCTTCCCTATCGATTCCATCCCACCCTACCCCATCCCTTACAACTAATCCTACATACCCCACCTCTACCCTCACCCTCAGCCTAACCCACACCGCAACCTTGTTTCTCCACTCTCACCTGCCCCACATCCCAACACCACATCACACACCCCCACACCAAACACCACCATACCACGCAACACCACATCACATCACACCACCACGCCAACACTAGCGTTGTCCACTTTGCAGCCTCACACCATCACCACACACCTGCACATGCACACACGCACAAGTGAATGTCACCAGCTCTCATATACCCATGCACGCGCACCTTCGTTTTTGGATCACCACTACTTTATTATCTCTTCTTCCTAGCTCTCCCGTGTGACCCCTCTGTCCGGCATTCGCCATGATACTTCGCTAGCCACTACACATTCTTTATTTTCTCTCCGTTTCTTTCAGTGTTCCTTTCTGTGGAAGAGCGTAGGTTCGAAATGTTAAAGACTTTTTCACTCCCCGAGCGTTAAACTAATGCAGCCGATTGTTGTCTACACCACCTGTCTTCGTCTTTTGTTTTTTAATTTTTGTAAATTCTGTATATATATATATATATATATATTATATATATATATATATATGCAGAAATCTGAAAAGAAATTGTTTTGAGATTGTTCTCTTGTTCTTTTTACGAAGTGTCCTGTCCATAATGCCCCAGGTGTGTCCAATAGGGTTAATATCTGGCGACTTGTTTGGCCACGTAAAGTTTTAAATGTCATTCTTTTCCAATCAATCTTAGTTATTTTAACTGAGTGACAAGGAGCCACATCTTCCATAAATAAAGCTTCTTCTTGAATCATTTCATCCCTGGAACGGATTTGAAAGAGTCCTTCCTGCAATATGGACACATATTTATCTGAGTTTCTGTTTCCATCATACTCCAGCAGCTGTGATTGACCATTGCTCCAAATTGCTCCCCAGACAATCACAGAATAGCTGCCTTGCTTCGTTGTTGACAGCAAGATTCTCATGTCAAATTCCTGATTACAGAGTTTCTAGACCCACACTCGACCACTGTTAGAAAATATAGCAAAGCAGGTCTCTTCAACACAGTGTTTGTGTATATGTATGTACGTGTATGTATTCATCTCTCTCTCTCTATATATATATATATGTGTGTGTGTGTGCGTGTGTGTGTTTCCTTAAGAGATATTGTACTTTTAGTAATAATTTGATAGAAATAATTTCAAATATAAAAATATTGTAATCAGTCTATTTTCCACATGGTGTATGTTTTTTAATGCTTTACTTCTATTCTTTTACTTTTCTCTGTTATTTGACTGCGGCCATGCTGGAGGAACGTCTTAAAGGATTTTAGTCTCGAAGAAGTCAACCTCAGGACTTACTCTTTGTAAACCTAGTACTTGTAGAATTCCAAATTTACTTTTCTTGATTTTTCCCATTTTGCTTACGGTTTGTTTTATATGATATTTCTGTCCGTATATAATCTGAAATGAAGAATTTGATACAGTCACTCACTTCGGTTTAAACAGAGATAAACCGACACTCAGTCATGGGCCCGCCATATATGTATATCTATCTATCTGTTTGACTCTCTCTCTCCCTCTCTCTCTCCCCCCTCTCTCTCTCTCTGTATATATATATATATATACCAATTAAGGACTGAACACGAAAAGTGGACATTCAACATGCTAGATATAGACGTCAAATCGCCATTCACCACAAAAGATTATGTTCTCAGATCAAACTCAACACAACACTTTGTGTTGAGTTTGATCTGAGAACATAATGCTATATCTAGCATGTTGACTGTCCACTTTTCGTGTTCAGTCCTTAATTGGTATATATAAATATTTTAATCTTCGGATTCTTTTTTAATATGCTAGACCACTGGTCTTAATTGATAAATATCAATTTCTACCCTTAATTAATATTATATATATATATATATATATATATATACATGAGGGAAAGTCAAAAATTAACCGTACTTTCGCCATAGCATGTTTTTATTATTGTCACACTGCTTTCTGCGCATGCTTGCTTACAGTTGTTACTGCTGTGGTCACTATACTACAGTATAAGCATGGCCGCTCCACTATCAATGTGCACAAAGAAGAACAAAGAGCAGTGATCCGATTTCTCTAGTCGGAATCTAGGTCAAGGTACTGAAATCATCTACGATGAGCTCAGCTACCATAGAGTCGGTGTAAGTTAGGCGCCAAGAAACCTTACTGCAGAGCACGCCAGCGATTAAGAAATTCAAGACTCAGTCTTCTGCGGGAAAGGTGATGTTAACCCTTTTTTGAGACTCGAAAGGGCCTATAATGGAAGTCTACATGGAAAAGGGGTGTACGATCAACAGTGCTTTGCGGGCCAACAAAGTGAAGCCCGCAGTGCGCACCAAATGCTAAGTCTATTGTCGATGGAAATTTTGTTATTGCATGACAATGCATGCATTGGCCGTCCGGACCGTTGAAATCAATAACCAATTGTACTAAAAGCTGCCAATGATTTTCAGCACCTAACACACCTTCCGACCACTGCTCTTTGTTTTTCTTTGGTGCACATTGCTAGTGGAGTTGCTACGCTTATACTTTACAACCAAAAAAAAAAAAAAGGATTGGCGCGATCAGGCTCAAACTTCGGTCACGTGACCACAATTGTACTAACTATAAGCAGGCATGCGCAGAAGGCAGTGTGGCAATCATAATAATAATATATTATGGTGAAAGTGTGGATAACGTTTGACTTTCACTCGTAAACATATGTATATACATATTTACATACATATACTCGTATATAGACACACACGCGCACACACACATATGTATATAAATTTGTTGAGAGACATTTTTGATAACATTATATTTCCCTAAATTTCATTTGTTTGAGTTGATCATTGACGATAAGAACAAATGAAGGAAAAAATTTGATATTTATACATGTGTCAATATTTAATGAACCACAGTAAATTATAGGTGTAAAAGTAAAGTAATATGTCCTCAGTTTTGAAATTTTTATAAAACCTGGTAGCAACAAATTTATTGTATAATATAACCTTTGAGCACATATTTTGTTATGTTCAGTATTGAAAAAAATGCTTTATATCATCAGCTATATCATCTTCCCAATAAAGACAAAGCAATATTGCAATTTAGAATTCGAAATGCATTGATATACCATGCGGAAATACAAACCCTCGGATTTAAAGTGCACTGTTCATATAAGCGCGTCGAATGAAATTCATATCCGTATTTATCCTTGAAGTTAATATCGTGAATTCAAATTCGGTGCTGTTCGACTTTTATTCTTTTTTGTTTTTCAGGGTCGATAAAATAAGTACCGTTTAAATATTGAGGTGTACGTAGTCGCCTTGCTTTCCTCCTTGTGAAAAATTTGAAACCATTAATGTTATTGAACTGGCAGAAGCATTCCCACTCGGGGCAAAGTGCTCAGTGGCTTTTCGTCAATCTTTACGTTGTTGTGAGTTCAAATTTCGCCGAGGTTGACTTTACCTTTCGTCTACTTTGGAGGTCGATAAAATAAGTTCTAAGTGAGCAGTACGGCCGTGGTAATCGACTTACCCTCTCTCCTGAAATTACTGGCCTTGTACCAAAATATGAAACCAATGTTATTGATTTTGTTATTCGGCTCCGAATTCTCCCTGGTCGATTAGATCTATAACTTTAGATAGCCATGATTTTATTTTTTATTATAATTTGACATAGAAGATTAAGGACAAAATTATCCGTTTAAATATGGATGAGTCGAGTTCCAATTATGTTTTATGCCAGTTTTGATACATTTTGCTTTTTAAAGTTATGTGAAATTTGAGCAAATCGTCCTCTATAAAAAGATCCCATTGCGAAAATTCTATAATTTGTTATATATAAAGCCTAATTGTCTGATTTAGAGATTGTTTATATATATATATATATAAATTAAGAGGAGTGAAATTTCAGACAAATGTACCTCCTATAGATACAAATGCGAACGATCGTCTGGGAGTTACATAGTTAGTTATCTTTTATGTTATTACAATCAGTTAATTACACTGCGAATTAGTGAAAACAAAATTTAAGTGGTGATAATCGTTTGGTAAAATATGATTTGGGTGTGCATTGCAATACAAGTTTTTCATACGTGCAATATCTTTTGATAGTACGGAATTATTTACTTCCATGTGTTACACTGTATATGATGTGTTTGAGCAGGGGAATTTATCTTTTGGGAAGTTTGTATTTAATATATTTAGTTGCCTCACGTCTTCACATTCTGAAGTAAAGATATTATATCAAGAACCACGTCTTTGCTTTCGAAGGCGGCAGATTGGGATTCAAAGAAATTTCGCTGATATAATATGTATATAAAACGATCGTGTATATGACCATATTTTTATACATAAATATGCACACAACTAATGAACAGTGAAGTACAATGATTTGCCTCTTAGTCAAAATATTTCAGTTCTTCCGTAATGTAAATATGATAGAGTAATCAATAAATCCTTTCCTGCTGCGTACTTAGGAGTTTCAATTACCTCAAAATGATGTTTTCAATCCGCGAATATTAAGAACTCTATAACTGAGACAACAAAATCAAATGAAATTAAATAAGTCTATAAATCATATTGAACACTTTACCTCTTTCAAAACACTTTCTGTGAAGTTAAATTGACACCTGTCCAGCTGACAAGACAATTCTCTTTCTAGAAGTAACAGGGAACAAAAGGGGTTATATATAATATATAATAATATATATAATCAAAATAAGAAACAGGATATCAAGTAGTGATGCAGTACGAGTGTTTCAAGCGGACACACTAACTAATAATAGACAATTCTTAGCTACAATAGCAATAACATGAATTTCTTCATTCTTCTTGCTCTGTTAAAATATTTGAGAACAATTGTATTAATGTGTCCTACTTGTTAAAATTCTATTTATTTATTTATTTATTTCTGCAGCTGAAGATAGCACTGCGTTTAAATTGATGCAAGGCTTGCATTGTTCAATTAAATGGAACCATCTGAAACGGTTGTACTGCATCACTACTTGATATACTGTTGCTGATTTTGATTTTCTTCACCTTACTTCAAGCTGTGCGGACAATCCCGGACCGACTTGGTGCTTCAACTTCAGTATCTAATTCAATACAGTCATACATACATAATATACACGCACACTTTGTGTGTGTGTTATGTCTCCGTAACTTAGCGATTCGGTAAAAAACTGAGAGAATAAGTATAACGCTTACACAATAAATTCTGTATCGATCTGGTAGACTTAAACGCATTAAGGTGGTGATCCAGCATGGCAGCAGTCAAATGATTGACACATATAAATATGTAAACACACACACACACAAATGTATATGTATGTTTTCAATGCTTACAAATAACACGAAAAAATAAATAGTTACCAGGGTGGCAAAAATCACACAAGTACCAAGGATGTAACAGCTTGATTATATAGGTAGAAACTCCAGGTTTTGGTGAAATGTTTTTATATAGCTAGATAAATAAATAAATGAAGTTAAACGCGGGTGTAATTCAAATATTTATACTTCCAAAATATGTTCCGAAGAAAACACTGATTTCAGGGCGTTTAGAATGCTTTTTTATGCTTTGATACTGGTGATACGTTTTCGTCTTCAGTCTCTAGCACCTTACACATTTTGTAGACGAAAGATCAGGCAACTTTGAAAAATCGAGATATTTCTAAATCGCTCTGCTCAGCCTTTATAACCACAATAACAGCATGCCCCTTCATTTCTTGAGTAAGCTGAAGGCCTACAATTATAATTTACTGAAACAAAGATTGTACAGAGTTAGCAAAAAATGCAGCAATAACTAAAATAACGTGTGTTCTTTAATAGCTTACGCATCCTGTATATAATAAATCCACTCGGACCTCCCGCTCCCTCCTCCGCGCCACCATCCGCTCCACCCGCCCCCTCCTTGACTCCCTCGACCATCAACTTCCCCAGGCCTACCTCCTTCTCTCCGCCCTCTGCCCTCCACTCTTCACCCAACCTATCCTCCGCTTCATTCTTAATCTCAACCACCAACTCTACAACCACCTCACACACACAAAAAACAAAAAACTCCACCTCCTCCTCAACCCCTCACCCCCTTCCCCATCCTCCCCCACTGTTCCCCCCCTCCTTCGCACCTCCCACCCTCCACCCGACCACGGACCCCCCTCCACCGTGACCTTCCTACGCCTAACCCATCTTCACCCAACCACCCCTACCCTCCCCTTCACACCCCTGCACCCCCTCCGCCTGCCCCTAGTCCTCCCACCACCCCGCTTCCTCGCGCTGTTGTCACTATACCCCCCACCTCCCCCTCTCCGCCGCTGAGCGCTCCCTCCTCAGTAAAGGTCTCCGCTTCACGCCACTCACGCGCACTGTGATGAGTTCGAGACTCGGGCGGACGTCAACCTGTTCCTGCGCCGCCTCAAACTTCGCGCATACTACCACGCGTCCCCGCAGCGTCAAAACAATCAGGATTGCCTTTTGGAGCTGGGGCGTCGTCCATCCATCTGGACGCCGCCCCCAGGCCTTTTCAGTAGCCTAGATTCGTTTGTACATGACTGCAACGCTTTGGTCCACCGTTTCAACATTTGAACCAAGACCCCGCCGAGCCAACCTCACTCGGGCCGAATCCATTGCCCTTCGCCACCTCCGCCGTCGTGATGACATTGTCATCAAACCGGCGGACAAAGGCGGGGCAGTGGTAGTGTGGCGCGCGGACCTATACAGGGAGGAAGCGCTCAACCAGCTTCAAAATCCACTCTTCTATCGCCTCCTCCCCTCCGATCCCACCTCCTCCTACCAACAGCGAGTGTCCTCCACCATCCACGACCTCATCTCCTCCTCCGCTCTCCCCTCCCCCTCCGCCACCAACCTCATCGTCCGCACACCCCGCACCTCCACCATCTACTTCCTTCCCAATCCATAAACCCTCTAATCCTGGCCGTCCCATAGTCTCTGCCTGTAATTGCCCCACTGAACTCATCTCCCTATACCTCGACCGCATCCTGTCCCCCTTAGTCGCAGCCCTCCCATCCCACATACACGACACCAACCACGCCCTCCGTCTCTTCAATTCCTTTTCCTTCCTTCCTTCCAGCCCCTCACACCTCCTCTTCACTTTAGATGTAAAATCCCTGTACACAGTGATTCCCCACAATGACGGTCTCCTAGCCCTCCAACACTTCCTCGACCGTCGTCCCGACCCCACCCCCAGCACCCCCACCCTTCTCAGTTTGGCCGAGCTCGTCCTCACCCTCAATTGCTTCACGTTCGCCGGGGAAACGTACCAACAGGTGTCCGGGGTCGCGATGGGAACTAGGATGGGCCCCAATTTCGCCAGTCTCTTTCTTGGCTACATTGAGGCCCAAGTGTTCTCCCAGTTCTCTGGGCCGACCCCCGAACTATACGGTCGCTATATCGACGACTGCGTAGGTGCCACCTCCCTTTCCCGTGAACTTCTCTGCCAATTCATCTCTTTCCTTTCCAACTTTCACCCCTCCCTTCAATTCACCTCCACCATCTCCAACACCTCTGTCAACTTCCTTGACATCTCTCTCCGCATCGATCACCCCTCCAGATCTCTCACCACCACCGCCTTTTTTAAACCTACGGATTCCCACCTCTATCTCAACTTCTCTTCCTCCCACCCCTTCCACACCAAACGAGCCATCCCCTACTCCCAGTTCCTCCGCCTCCGACGTTTGTGCAGCCGCGACCAGGATTTCGAGACCCAATCTCAATACCTGGCCCGCATGTTCAGACTCCGAGGTTACCCACCCATACTCCTCTCTGATGCCCTCACCCGCGCCCGTCGCATCGACCGCACTACCGCCCTGTCTCCTTCCCCCCGCCCACCCCCCAACCGCACCCCTTCCCCCTCCTTTTCCACCCCTCTACCCTACCCCTTCGTCGCAAGATACTACGTGCCTTCCGTCGCCTCCAGCTTGATCCCACCACCCGCCCCATTTTCCCTAACCTACCCCTGTCCTCTTTCAAACGAGCCCGCAATCTGCGTGACCTCCTGGTCCACAGCACCCTCTCTCCTTCCCCCTCAGCCCCACACGGATCATTCCCTTGCTCTAGATCCCGCTGCAACACTTGCCCCTTCATCACCAACACCACCGCTGTCACCGGCTCCAACCTGCACACTGTACGCATTAGGCACTCTTTTACGTGCACCTCGTCTGGCCTTATTTACTGCATTAAATGCAACCTATGCGGGATGCTGTATGTAGGACAGACGGGACGCCGGTTGTCCGACCGTTTCACTGAGCACTTAAGGGACGTTGCCTACACTCTCTTTCTCCCGTCGCACGCCACTTCCGCTCGGCCGGCCATTCCCTAGATGACATCTCAGTGTTTGGTCTCGCCCCCCACCAAGGTCGCCCACTTTCCAGGCTCCACTTGGAGCAACGCTACATCTTCACCCTACAAACTACCACCCCACACGGACTTAACACAGCCCCCTCCTCTTGAGATCTGTTTTTTTTTTTTTTTTTTTTTTTTTGGCACACCACCCACACACACACACCCACCTGCCTCCCACACGCACACACCCACCCACCTACCTCCCACACACACCCAACCACCTACCTCCCACACGCCTGTTCACACACACACACATACGCAGACCCATTTACGTACATACATTCACACATTTAATCACACACACTTACAGACATACTAGCACACACTAACATACAAACCAACATGCACATACACACACACATACATACATACGCACACACATACATACTTACACACACACACACACACAGACATACATACACACATACACACACACATACATACGCGCATACATACACACACTCACACACACACACACCGCACGTACATACTTCACACACACACATGCAAACATACATGTAGGCACATACATACATACATGCCCACACATGCACACCCTTACACTGAATGCACACACACATACACCTTTTTGCATCTTTTCTGCTTTCCGGTTTTGGCTGATGGATCCTCGGTTCCCGCGTAGCGGGGCGTTCGAGGGCCTTTGCGCTCGCGCGCCTTGGCGCGCGCTGGGGGCTTGGTCGGCCCCTTGGGCTTGCGTTGTACTGCTTGTGCGTTGTGTGCGTGAGCGCGCTTTGTGCGTGTGGGCTTGCTTCGGATGTGCGCGTACGTATGTATGCATACATACCCACACACTCGCATGCATCCCTACCCACATACATACACGCACACCTACTCACACACACACATACACACACATACCTGCACACACACACATACATACATACACATACATACCTACTTCAGACATACACACACACAGACATACACCCATACACTCACACTCACACGCATACACACACACACATACACACGCACACGTACACATACACACACACACACACCTACATACATACATTACACTTGTATACACACACACTTACATTCATACACACACACACCTACACAGCCATACCCTCACTCAGACACACACATCTACCTACACACACACACAAACACACACGGACACACACCCATACATACATACATCTACACACACACGCCTACACACATACATACACACATACATAAACACACACACATACACATATACACACATACGCACACACACATATACTTATACACATGCACACACACACACACATACATACATACACCCATATACATACATACACACATACCCACATACTCCTATACGCACATACATACACAAAGACATACACACTTACACACTCACACAAACATACACACACACACACTCACCTGCACGCGCACACACATGCATGACAAACACCCATACACTCACACTCACATACGCACACACCAACATAAACACGCACACGCACACACACACCTACACTCCCACACACATACACACGCACCTACATACACACACGCACGCATACACACGCATACACACATACATTACACACGTACACACACACCCACATACACATGCATACACACACACACACAAACATGCACGGACACACCCAGACATACACACATACACCTATATACACACGCCCACACACCTACATACACACACATATACACACACGCCCACACCCTACATACACACACATACATACACACACATACACGGACACACCCACACATACTTACATACATACACCTATACACACACGCCTACACACCTACATACACACACATGCATACACACACACACACATGTACGCACATACACACACATATACGCACATACATATATACCCACACACATGCACACACACACACATACGCACATGCATGCATGCATGCACACGCGCACACCTACACGCATACACACACACACGCACGTACACATACATACATACACACACGCATACATACACCCATACACATACATGCATCCGACACACACATACATACACACTCACACATACATACACACACACTCACTCACACACCTGTATGTACGCGCACACACATGCACATACACACACTTCCCCACACCCACACGTACATACATACACACTCACACACATACACACACACACACGGACATACATCTATGCACACACATACATACACACATACTCACATACATTCATCGGACACACTGCCACCCAGACATACACACAGACACACTCACACATCCACACACATACATACTTACGCGCATACTCGCAGGCACGCGCACATACGCACTTGCGCCGGCTCGCGCTGCATACGCGCCGCATACACCTCGCCCTTGGACCTGACGAGACCTCCCGCCCGTTCCTGGGACCGTCGCGTGTCGTTGGGTTTTCCCACGCCTGTCTCCGCGGTACCACTCTTCCATCTTCCCCTCAGCTGGAGTCCTTTTTCCTTAACCCCCCCCCCCTTTTTCGTTACACACACGCGCACACATATACACACCTTGCCTATATATATACATCACTCTTACACACATTCAATCTACTCGCCATTAATACCACCACGACACTGGACACACACACACACTACTACTCAACACACGCTGGCACGCTACATACGCCCCCACCCCTTCCCCTCCCTCCCTTCCTCCTTCCTTCTTTTTCTTACTACTGACCTCCCTTCCTCCTTCCTTCTTTTTTTAGTACTGACCTCGTCTGCTAGCTGACCACTAGTCTCGCCCTACCTCACACACGCCTACACACAGACGCACACACTAACACACACATATATTTTTTTGTTTTTTCATCTCGCCTCACACACACACATACACACACGCACATGCACACACCACACATACACACACATCTTTGGGTTACCAACCTTGTCTCCACTCTTTTGCCTTTAAAAACCCACTTTGCTCTTGTTATCGTCAACATCCGCCTTTCACCATGTGCAACTCGTAAACACCAGTCGTCTTTTTTCTCTTTCCCTGTTGCCCGCTCTGGGATCTTTCTTTCCTCTCTCTTCCTTCTTTATGTTTCCGACGAAGAGCTCCGCTCGAAACGTCATACCTCCCTGCTTCCATCTCCTGAGCGCCTATTAATAATAATACTGTAATTGTTCCTGTTGTTGTTGTTTTTTTGTTTCCCTTTTGGATTAAAATTATATATATATATATATATCATTATATATCCCCCCCACACACAAATGTATATATACGAATATAAGCATAGGCATACGCACATAGATAAATATATTCACGCAAGATGAACGCCCAAACATAAACTTGGAAGTATATTACTGGATAGCATTGAGCAATTCTGAAGGGCTTTATTCTGCACTCTATTACGTTCCTAACGGAATATACCATGTATATATTAGAGGGAAACCACTATGTGGACACCCTTATGCTAGAAATAGATCCGCTATGGTCTTACCACTAAGAAATGTTCTCAAGAAACATTTAGCAAAACAAGCGAAACGTAATCGAGCAAGACAAAAGAAAAAGCAATAAAAATATAGATTATTCGCATACATGTTTCACTATTAACATATTACGTAATTTTACTTACATAAATGTCCGTAGATCATCATATATATATATATATATATATATATATATATATATATATATATATAATATATATATATTCAAGGGGGTCCATGAAAGTTTTGAGCCTAACCCTGAAACGGGGCTTCTATATAGCTAGAATAGCTAAAACAGTTTTTTCTGGTAAGTACAATTTTTTCGGAGGATTCTTGCTCATTTATATGATTCTGATATTTTAATTTTCTTTTTGTTGCAGATTTTTGAATAAACAAGTTTCGAGTTTACAAGGAAAATAGAGAAAACTGAGTATGGTGCTGTCATAAAGTACCTTCAGTTGAAAGCCATGACTCCAGCAGAAATCCATGAAGATATGGTGAGAAACTTAACAGACAATTCTCCTTAATATGCAACAGTCAAACGCTATGTAAATGAATTCAAGCGTGGCAGGGAGTGTGTGGAAGATGATCCCAGACCAGAGAAACCTCCAAATGCAACCATCAAGGACAACCCTGACCTTGCTCTTGGTATGATAATGCAAGATCGCTGAATATCATGTCATCAGATAGCCGAGAGACTGGGCATCTCAAGTGAAAGAGCAGACAACATTGTAACAGGTTTTTGCAAGGTGGATCCCTCGCCTTTTGACTCCTGAACAGACACGCACCAGGTGCACTTTGTTCACGAGAAATCTGGAACTGTTTGAAGCCAATGAAGAGAATTTTCTTGCTCGTTTCATTACTATGGACGAAAGTTGGGTTCATCACTACCAGCCTGGAACCAAAGAACATTCGAAGCAGTGGAAGCACACATCTTCTCCTACCTCAAATAAGGCCAGGGTCATTTCTTCAGCTGGCAAAGTCATGGCATCCGTCTTTTGGGATTCTCAAGGTGTCTTGTTGATCGATTACCTTGAAAAGGGTCACACCATGATAGGGCAGTATTATTCTCAACTACTGAAACGCCTCCAAGAAGCAATCAAAGAAAAAAGTCCAGGAGTGCTCACCAGAGGAGACCTTTTTCTTCACGACAATGCTTCAGCCCACACCTCAGTGGTTGCCATTGCAACAATTCGTGATTGTGGATACAAACTAGTTCCCCATCCACCTTATTCGCCAAACTTAGCCCCCTCTGACTTCCATCTATTCCCCAAAATGAAAAAAAGCCCTGGCTGGTCGCCATTTTGCCAGTGACAATGACATCATAGACGCTGTAGCAAGTTTATTGCAGTCTCAATCAAGAGTTATTGTACGCCGGGATAATGGCGCTTCAGCATGGTGTTCAGCCATCGAGGGGAACTATGTTGAAAAATAAATCATCAGAAGTCTTGTACCATGTTTTGTTTTTTTGAGGGTCAAGACTTTTCATACATCCCTCGTATGTACATATATGTATATATATATATATATATATATATATATATATACATACATATATATATAT
Source organism: Octopus sinensis (assembly GCF_006345805.1). Classification (NCBI taxonomy): domain Eukaryota; kingdom Metazoa; phylum Mollusca; class Cephalopoda; order Octopoda; family Octopodidae; genus Octopus; species Octopus sinensis. Next base: position 59,819,056 of record NC_043001.1, read on the forward strand.
AGATGATAGATAGATACATACATACACAGAAATATGTGTGTATATATAATATATATATATAATATATATATATATATATATATATATATATATATATAATATATATATATATATGTGTGTGTATATATATATATATACAAGCAATACATACACTCCAGCGTTGAATTTTTATTTATGGAAACCCAAATCTGCAGATCGATATGTTCACGATATGTCTTTGAACGTTAATAAATTTTTTAGTTTTCAAATAAAAGAAACTAAAATCAACATGTATACATAATTATCGTGTCTATGAATGTAGGTTTGCTCTTAATAATCGCGTTAATTATTTATTCGTGAGACCAAATACTATATCATAACTGTCCTACTTAAGTAGGACTGGGTAGCCAGAGATGATATGATTTATTGTTTCTTGTCAATCTCCACATATTCTGCAGTAACTTGTTATGTTTTTTTTTTCATATGTTTTTGGTAATTTCTTGTGGGGAGGCTTTGGTCTTGTGCTGCAATTAAACATCTTTCAGTTTCTGCTTCGAGTCCTGAGCTTCTTAACCATTGCTGGGATTTTTCTCTGTCTATTTCTTTTGCATGTATTTTAGTCCGGTATATGCCACGAAGGAGCGTTTCTTGCCATCGTTTTATCATGGTCCGTTGCTGTTCTAGTTTTGGTTTGGATTTCATTTGTTTTATAGCTTTTGTTGTTTCTTCTTCTTCATACTTTTTAGGTTGTATGATTTCTTATTTGTATGTGTCAGCTTCCTTAAATACTGACAACAGTTTTTTTTTTGTTTTGCTCATGTTTTGCGGCTATTTGTATTAGTTCTCCTTGCATCTGAAGTAGTTATTTTTGAAGTTCTATGGTGGTTATTATATAATAGTTTTCCAGCTGTATAAGGCCTCTAACACCTTCAATACGTTGTATATATAGCCTTACTATGTCAGATTTTGGGTGGTGCATCCTAGATCCTGTCATTATTTTTCTTGTTTTCCTATCTATTTTGGTCAGTTCATTAAGGATATTGTAGCCGTAACTTATAACTGGGACGGCTAAAGTGTTAATACCTATTATCTTGTTTTTAGCATCGAGCTCTGTTTTTAGTATTGATTTAACTCGTCTATAGTATTCTTTCTTTATTTTCTCTTTCATTTGTGTGTGCTGGATTCCTAAATAGCTATATGTCTGGCTTTGGTCTAATACTCTTATTTCATTGGCCTTATCTAGTGTGATGTTGCTACTCTTAACTAGTTTTCCTCTTTTCAGGGTTCCTCCGGCGCATTTTTCTAATCCAAATTTCATATCTATTTCTTTGGTAAATCCATATACTGTCTTTAGTAGTGTTTCTAGCTGTTAATCATTTGTGGCGTATAGTTATAGGTCATCCATATATAAAAGGTGGCTGATTGTTTTGCCATAACATTTGTATCCTCATCCAGTTCTCTTTAGCATATCAGATAGAGGTGTCAGTGCGAAGCGGAAAATGAGTGGACAGAGCGTATCTCTCAGGAATATTTCTCTTCTAATGTGGATGGCTTTGGTTTTTCCGAGTCCCTCTTTTGTTTGGAGCTGTAGCACTATCTGCCATTTATTCATAGAGTGTCCTACGTATTTTATAATTGTTGGTGCTACCTTGTTAATGGCTAGTGTTTCGAGGATTCATGTACGGGGAATACTATCAAGAGCCTTTCAGTAGTCGATCCAGGCCATACTGAGACCTTTCTTCTTTCTCCGGTTCTATTCAGTTATGGCTTTATTGATCATTAGTTGATCTTTACAGCCATATGAGCCCTTGCATCATCCCTTCAGCTCTTCTGGTAACAGGTTGTTTTATTCCAGATGCTTGCTCAATCTTTGTGATATTATTGCAGTAAAGGCTCTGTACATTGTAGGGAGACATGTTATAGGTCTGTAGTTTTGTGGTGTTGCCGTTTCATTGGATTTGGGAGTTAAGATAGTTTTCCCTTTCGTGAGCCATTCAGGCATTGTCTCTGGCTCAGCTAGTATATCGTTAAAGATTTCAGCCAGCTTTTTGTGTATTCCTGTCAGATATTTCAGCCAGAAGTTGCGGATCTTGTCGTGCCCGGTTGCCTTGCAGTTGATTAGTCCATGCAGTTGTTATGGGGTCCAGAGTTGTTCAGATGCTAAGTTCGTTGTTTTAATAGTCCTTTTCTGAAGTTGTTCATTCGCTGACCATATTTCTTTCGAAAAGTTTTCCACCTCTGCTGTTAGTACTGCAGTGATGTCTATTTCATTTTTGCCAAGTTCTTGGTAGAACATTTTAGGGTTGGAGCTGAACTGTTTGTTGTGTTCAAAGAAACCTTGGCGTTTCTCATATCGGCGGATCCTTTGTGCTCTGGCAAGGATATCTTGTTTTAGCTTTTTTTTTTACCTCAGGTAAATCTGTTTCTGTAATGTATTTGCACAGTATTTTTGTTGTCTTCTTGTTACTTAGTAGCGTTGATTTCTTTAAGAATCGACAAATCTTTTCTCTTCTTTTCTTTTTTTTTGATATTATTTATCCACAGGGTTTGTGTGGGTGTCGTTACTCCTCTTTGGATGGGTTTGATGGAGTATCCAGCTTCTTTTGTGGCTGCAGTGGCAGTGGCTGCTGCATAAATTATTATCATTATCATTATTATTTTATTATTATCATTATTATTATTATTATTATTATTATTATTATTATTATTATTATTATTATTATTATTATTATTATTATTATTATTATCATTATTATTATTATTATTATTATCATTATTATTATTATTAATATTATTATTATCTTCATTATTATTATCATCATCATCATTATTATTATTGTTGTTGTTTTTATTAAGGCGGCGAGCTGGCAGAACTGCCAGCACTCTTGGTAAAATGCTTAGCGGTACTTCGCCTGTTGCTACGATCTGAGTTCCAATGCCGTCGATGTCGGTTTTGCCTTTCATTCTTTCGGGTCGATTAACTAAGTACCAGTTGAGAACTGGATTCGATGTAATCGACTAAACCCCTCCCTCCAAATTTCGAGCCTAGTGCCTATAACCGAAAGGATTTTCATCAGTATTATTATTATTATTATTGTTATTATTATTATTATTATTATGAGATAGGAAAAGAGAGTGAGATAGAGAAAGAGAGAGAGAGAATCAAGAGACGAGTCCGAGAGATTCTCAATGTGGACAGCACTAAGTAGCACTCAAATGACTTGAACTTACACTCCGAAAACTTTTGCTAGGAGCGAGAACTATGTCTGCTGGGTGAAGAGTGGCTATAAGAGGAATCCAGGTGAAGAGATATAGAAATAATGAGGCAAGTAGTCAAATAAAATGGGTTAGATAAACAAAATAATTTGTGCATCTAACCCAAGCACTTTTATTTAACTTGAAACCATTATCTATCTATATATGTGTGTGTGTGTGTGTGTATGCATGTACATATATGCACTCATACAAACACACAGATTCTTAACGGAATATACCATAAATGTATATGTATATATATATATATATATATATATATATATATATAGTATATATATATATATATATATATATATATATACATGTATATATATATATATATATATATATATATATATATATATATATATATATATATATATATATGAAAATAACAGTGATGTGTACATCACAGAAATGAGTACGTGTAAATGACTGAAACAGAAAGCGTTTTATCTCTTTTTGTGTATTAATGTTTTCAGCAACGATGCAATAATAAAATCCACTTGCCTAGAAGAATCAATTATTTAACATACTGAAAATATATGAAGAATAGCATCTAATTTTGTGTATAGCCATAATTTCTTATCATGCAACCGTCAATATGTTATTCGTATCTAAGCACATACTTATATTACTTCCCAAAACAAAATTTCTATTCATGTATTGAAATAGTAATCAATTGTTTTAAGGTAACGTCCAGCATCAATTTTAATCCAGAAATTTCTTTGACTTCATCTCAGTTATTTTTTCCTACTGATATACCTTCCTATTAAGTTAAAGCATTTTTGAAATAAGAACAACAACAAAACAACAAGCGCACAACTAATACGTCTGCTGTTAGTAATTCTACTACTGTTACTACTACTATCACCGTCACCACCAGCGCCACCACTACCAGCACCACCACCACCACCACCACCGCTACTGCTACTGCTGCCGCCGCTGCTGCTGATGCTACTACTACAACTACTACTACTACTACTACTACTACTACTACTACTACTACTACTACTACTACTACGACTACTACTACTACTACAAGCAAAGCCAGCATATAAATGGCATCCATATAACGAAACTAACAACAAAATATCAAAAATCACGACTGTTGGTGTCATAGAAATTTCTCATATTTCCTCTTTAGTGGAAATGCTATTCAAGTGTTTGTAATGATGAATATATTGGAATACACTAAGACACGTGCACATTCACAAACATAGATATACACATGCATACATACACACACACAAGCATGTATATATATGAACACAATATATGTAAACAATTAGTGAGAACGTATATGGTAGTTATCTCTCAGAGCTTATTTGGCATGACTATTGTATGTCAGGCTTGACACACACACATATTGATATATATATATATATATATATATATACACTTATTTACACATATATATTTATGCATATATGTATAGATGTAAATATATGCATACGAATACATATGAAAATATATATACCTACATGCATACATATGTGTTTATGTATATATACACTTAAGTGTACACTTATGTGTACATGTGAATATGTATGTGAGTCTATATAAATATATCCTCTATCTATCTCTGTTGATATGAGTATGCTTGGCAGTGTATACGTGAGCATCGCTTCGATTGAAAGACTCTCATTGTTATTGTTATATATAAATTTATTATATTGGCTCCTGTTCAGTAAGGCAGAATTTTCTCTGGTTATCAATCAAAATGAACGTGTGAATGATAGACATAAGATAGGCAAAACATAATTACTTGTATTCTTGCCAGTACACGAGATAATAAAGAGAATAATGTGTATTTATAACGAAATTCGTGGCTTGATCAGATTAAATGTTATTCATGCAAAATAGCTACGAGAAAAATCGATATTAATTTCAACATGGATATTTATTTACATTTCTGAAGGCCTGAAATATTTATCATCCCTCATTTTGTCAAAAGATGTACAACTTTCAATGAATACAGAAATATATCCATAAATATATCCTTATATCTCTTATATTTATGTTTCTCGACAGAAATTTCGTTACCCTATTGGAAAGACAAACTAGTCAAAGATTTCGTTGTACTTTTGTGTGAATAAACATATATACATACATATATACTTACATACACACACACATATAAATATGTATATATAGATATATGTATGTGTGTGTGAGTGTGTTTGGCTAACGAGAGAGACGGAAGATGGAAGATACGTGAATGTTTATTAATCATTACAATTGTTGCGATTAGGTATAAAGCATGAAATTTATTCTTTAATAATAATAATAATAATAATAATAATAATAATAATAATATAATAATAATAAAAAGAAGAAGAAGAAGAAGAAGAAGAAGAAGAAGAAGAAGAAGAAGAAGAAGAAGAAGAAGAAGAAGAAGAAGAAGAAGAAGAAAACAACAACAACAAGCGCACTCAGAGAGCGCAAACCTCCGCAGAGGCAACACCATCGCCCTCTCAACGATTACCTAAAGATTATTTTTAAAATGAGCATTTCTGAAATAACCTCGACTGCTCTCACAGACAAGAATACTAAAAACGAACCCTACTGCTCTCAAAAATTTAGTAAAAAAACTGGAAAAATAATCCAAAATTCTTGTCCGGCATATTTGCAATGAAGCGGTCTGTAGACAATTTAATAACAGTAATAAATAGTTTATGCTTACCTAATACAAGCCAAAGTTAACAAATTCACCATTCATAATAGTTACAATCTAAAGGGAGATAATTGAAAAAGGCTTGAAAGTTAACGTAAGATCGTAATGAAGTTGAGTAAAGTAAATATAACAAATACTCAGAAATCTAGTCCGGTACCAGATCGATCCAAAAATCTAATCCGTTCGAGTCAGTCACGAGGCCAAACAACCCGAATTCATCCAGCAGTTCTTGAGATATCTTGTCCATGGACAAACAAGCAAACAAACTAACACGACTGAAAACAATAAAAAGAAATAAAAATAATAAGAAGAAATACACGTGTAAAACCATTTAACACCAGAAATAAACGGACCGGTACCCTACGAAAATGATGTCTAGCAACATAAAGAACCAGACGTTATTCCTGACGTCCCAGAAATAAAATCAAAATAAGCATAAATGGATACGTGAGAAATATATTTCAATCCTACACACTTATTTTACAGCAATGCTCTACCCAGAGAACGAAAATACAACAACATATAGATATAAAATCTGGAAGAAAAATAACCTAGATAAATATTTGGATACAGTTATGAACCCTAATAAACCAGCTAATATACGGAGATATATTCTCAAGAAAACATCTCCGAAATAGAAATAGAATACTTAAAAGGAAATATACATCAGGAAAATGTAGATAGTAACCACACAGCAATGCCACATGATATTATAAGCATTGGGACTATAAAATACGAAGACAAACGTAACATGTCTAACAAAAACGAAGTAAACAACGAAAGACAACAAAGCCAGACCGTAGGAATGTATGATGATGAGCAAATTGCACCAAATCAGAACACCACAGACAGAAATATAAATGGAAGGGAATACGAAACAAATCTAAAACCTAGAAAGAGTAAAGGTAAAACTAATGATTATGTAACTCTAAAAATGAGCATAATCAAAGAACTGAAAGTCACAGATCTCAGTATGGACGACCGACTGTTCCTCCCAAAAATTAAAATTGATAATGAAACAACATCAATAATAAATAACATTAACCTGTGCTTCATAGAACTAATCGCCAAAAAAACAAATGTCAATATGACTAGGTTAAAGGATATAATATATGTAACAGTCTCTCTGGCCACAAAAGAAGCTAAATACCCTCACAAACTCAACTCATCCAAACAGGAGTATCATTACCCAAATAAACCCTGTGGATAAATAATATCCAGAAAAAAACACAGATAAGAGAAAGGATCTGTCAAGCCGTATTGAAACTAGTACACAATCAACACTACTAAGCAATCAGAAGAGAACAAAATACTATGTAAATACAAAATCACAAAACATAGTATACCTAAGGTACAGAACTGATAAAGCAAAATACCCTCGCGAAAGCACAAACAATTCGCCGGTATGAGGAACTCCAATGTTTCTTTGAACAAAACAAACAGTTCAACTTTAACCCCAAAAGTTTCTACAAAGAACTTGTCAAAAATAAATTACAAAAATAAAATACACCAACAGCAGAAGAAGTGGAAGAATTATAGAAAGAAATATGGTCAGCGAGGGAACAACCTCAGAAAATGTCGATCAAGACAACGAACTCGGCTTCTAAACAACTCTGGACCCCTATGACAACTGAAGAGTTCAAAGAGGCACTGCAAAATCTAAGCAAATAAAAGGCAATCAAACACGAAAAGATTCTCAAAGTCTGGTTAAAATGTCTAACAGGAACACGTAAAAAGCTGGTTGAGAAATTTAATGAAATACTAGCAGAGCCAATGACAGTGCCTGGATGGCTCACAAAAGGGAAAACTATCCTAATTCCTAAATCCCCTGAAACGGCAAACACACAAAATTACAGACCGATAACTTGCCTCCCTACAATTTACAAAGTCTTTACAGCAATAACATCACAGAGAATGAGCAAGCATCTGAAAGAAAACCTGTTTCCAGAAGAGCAGAAGTGATGCATACGGTTGTAAACATCAACTTCTGATGAATTAAGCCATAACTGAAGACAGACGCATGAGAGAAAGGGTCTACGTATGGCCTGGATCGATTATCGAAAGGCTTTTGATAGTATTCCCCAGACATGGATCCTAGAAACACTAGCCAGGAACAAGGTAGCACCAATAATCATAAAATACATAAAACGTTCAACGAATAACTGGCAGACAGTGCTACAGATCCAGACAAAGGAGGGACTCATAAAAACAAAGCCATCCCATTAGAACAGGAATATTCCAGCGAGCTACACTCTCTACACTGATTTTCTGGTCGGCACTGACAGCTTTATCTGACATGCTAAACAAAAGCGGATTTAATTGCAGCACAAGACCAAAGCCTTCTCACCAGAATGTATAAAAATCATGTAATGAAAAGGAGCAAAACATGAGATTGTCTAGTGTGATGTTGCTACTCTTAACTAGTTTTCCTCTTTTCTAGTTTGCTTTGATTAATTTTTATAAGCTAAATTTCATGTTTATTTCTTTGGTAAGTCCATGTAATGTCTGTAGTAATGTTTCCAGCTGATTATCATTTGTAGCATACAATTTTAGATTATCCATATATGAGAGGTTTCGAAGTAATAGTTGTATCCAAATGAAATAAGAAAATTAGACCAAAGCTAGACATACAAATACTTAGGAATCAATGAATTAGAGACGATACAACACACACAAAAGAAAGAGAAGATTAGAAAAGAATACTATAGACAAGTTAGATTAATATTGAAAACAGAGCTCAATGTGTAAAACAAGATAATATGTATCAACTCAAATACAAAATAGCCACGAAACACGAACAAAACAAAAAGACTGTTTTCAGTTTTTAAGGAAGCTGACAAGAACAAAAGAAAGAAGTCGTAGTACCTAACAACTATGAACGAAAAGAAGAAACAACAAAATCTGTAAAACAACTGAAGTCCTAAACTAAAACTGGAACAGCAACAGATCATGATAAAACGATGGCAAGAAAAGCCTCTTCGTGGCAAATACTGGGTTAAACTAAATAGAAAAGAAATAGATAAAGCAAAACCCCAACAATGGTTGAGAAACTCAGGATTCAAAGCGGAGACTGTAGAATTTTTTTAATTGCAGCACAAGACCAAAGCCTTCTCACCAGAATGTATAAAAAACATGTAATGAAAAGGAGCAAAACATGAGATTGTCTCTGGCTGCCTAGTCCTGGCTAAGAAGTAATATGTTTACAGACATGACAGAGTCGAGATCTATATACACTGGAAGCTATGCTAACATTATGGAATAAAAAAAGAGACATACATGATATAGGCACACGCCAGAAAAGGTCACAGAAAATGAGATAGCAGCCATACTCTGGGATACTGCAATACACACGGACGGAGATATTAAGGCCAATAGGCCGGATGTAGTTGTCAGAGATCATCAAGAAAACTACGAACTTCAACTTCATTAACACGAATAATAATTACCATAAAAATATGTCCGCCTTAATGAATACTTTTGTGTAGTATATGAATGGCAGCCAAAATATTTTCCTTTCTATGAGTTTTGCTGAAGAAAAACATGCATAAAAATGGTAAAATAATAAAATAGAAGAAAGTGAGCAAGCAAACGACTTCTTAGTTACCATTATTAAGAAACAGTGATATCAGTACTAGATAAAGCTGATGCTTTATCTAATACTGATATCACTGTTTCTTAATAATGGTAACTAAGAAGTCGTTTGCTTGCTCACTTTCGTATCCACGTGTTATATTTTGTTTGTTTTAGTTATCTTGCGAAATCTATGAAGAATTAATATACTTCAAGACAATTAACAGGTCTGGTTACAGTATCACTTGAAGCAATTTCCATAATTCATTCTTTGCCCACAAACGGTTTATAATACTCTCATACCTCAGAATTCAGCCACTCTCAAAATGATGTCTTCTTTGTTCCCCTAAAGTTTCTGTTTAGTATTAGTTTCCTTCTCGCAATATATAGCACCCGACGCATGCTGACGTTATTCAACAAAACGTGGTTTACTCAGTTTCTATTTCATTCAGATATCATTAAAGTAGAATTATTTAAGCTTAAAATCGAAACGTCTTAGCGAGTAACGAATTTTGGAAGTAATTAGGAAACCTAGCCATTTTTACTAGATATTTGGAATCATGAGCTCATCTACAAAACAGAAAAAAACCTTCAAAGATGATCCCAATTGACGCTTTTTATGTCCAATACAAAAATAGAACGTATTAACACGTTACCTACATATTAATAGTTTAATAGACAAAATAACGTGATTTTAACAAAGTTACGGAGATTAATTTATATGTGAAGTTTAATGAGGAAGATGCTGGATTCTTGTAATAATGGAAAATAGAATTAGAAAATGAATCAATATTTTATAAATTGTTTTAAATTGATCTGCATTTTGAATGGTTCATGTTGCTGGTAAACTGGCATTTTATAGACACTTGTTTGTATCTTATTGGCGATATTACTTTAGATGTAATTATAAATTATTTAATTGAATATTATGAATAGATTCATTATAAATACGGCCGCAACTAATCGCAAAATTTGAACCCTGAATATTTAAATTTAGGAAGATATTAAATTCGGAATATTTAGGAAGATAACTAATGCAATTACATATATAATAACTTACAGGGAAGCGAGCTAGCAGAATAGTTAGTACGCCGGGTGAAATGCTTAGTAGTATTTCGTCTGCCGTCACGCTCTGAGTTCAAATTCCATCGATGTTGACTTTTCCTTTCGATTAAGTAAGTACCAGTCACGCACTAGGGTCGATGTAATCGACTTAATCCCTTTTTTATTGTGTTTGTCCCCTCTACTTTTATTGTGTTTGCCCCCATTGGGCAATAAAGAATGAATATATATAATCAATATACGTTTTGCCACCTTTAAAATGTTACTATGTAGGACCATACTGGTAATAGAATTAACTATAAAAATTTCGATGATTTACATACGAAGTTGAGGCACAGACAAAATGGTTTTAACAGTCTTCGTTCTACTAGAGATGAGAAATTGGTTGCATTTAAAAGGGGTCATAAGACGTCTCTCAGTTTCCAGTTGTAGGGAAGCTAGATTTTGATCTATTATTATTGGCGTTTATGTAAATACTAGCAGTATAGTCCGGTTTTTCTCGGGATTAAGTTAGGATTATTAAGCTAACCAAGCTCTTTATTTCAAACCAAACTAAGTAACATCGACATCAAATTTGTGTGAAATCCGTTGAAATTGGTAAAATTTTGGTTGAAAATGAGTTGCTGACAATTTGATTGGGAGATCCCATAAGGAATCGGTTTATCGTTTTTTTTCAACTCATCGATTTTCGTTTTCGTTTTTGGAGAACTTAAAGCATTCAAAGATCCCACGAGTTCTAAGTAATGCTGGCATCAAGTTTGAACAAAATACATAAAAATTGGTAAAAGTTGTGGTTGAGAATGGGGTGTAGCCAATTTTAGTGGGAAGTCCTATAAGGAATCGGTTTGTCGATTTTTTTTTTATCCTGAGTAAATAGAAAGCTCGATGTGGAATCAGTTTATTGATTTTTCACTACAAATAGGACTTAACCGAACACAACATTGCTGATTCTAAAACATCAATATTTATACTTTAAAGCTGGTTTTCGTACCCAACCCAGTTCTGCAGAATCAGTGTCGCGACGGGAGCGCATGGGTTGGCAGTTTGATCAGAAGAGGTGATCAGGTTGCATATGCCAACCCTTTTGAAAACACCACCCCATCATGTAACACCCCTTTGCCCATGGTTTGGGAACCCTTCCAGCAAAGAAAATAGAACGCCCAAAAGGGCCCCCGATCCTCTCTGTGAGAAGCGGTTATGTTCAGATCACAACTAAGTATATATATATATATATGGGCAACACACACACAAACATATACATACATACACCTATTTTCGAAACATTGTTTACAAAATAATAGCTGTTCGTTTGCGAAGGAGCGTGTCTCTGGCAACACACACACACACAAACATTACTCCATCGACAACAATTTTAGGAGATTATCGAAACTTTTTCTTCAAACTTCTATACACCTTGATTCTATCATATTTGTTTTTGTATTGCGAGACAACTTTATACGAAACATGATTGAACGTGTCGTTCCTGTTCTTGAGTACGGCATAATAGTGATACTTTCTTCACTCACAGTGGGAACTACGACATGGTTATTAATTTTGGCACTTTCTAACATATCAAAGCCTTTCGAAATTACAGGTGAGTTTCCGGTATATCTATCAAAATGTGAGTGGAGTTTGTATTGTTTCGGTATTCTGTTGGTTGTGATATCTTCTATCAAAAACTATATATCCAAAACAGGTAATATTTTACAGGGTTATCTACAAATGTCAACTGTGGATAAAGACACTTATGTACTTTATCACAATCACCGTGTATACCTCACTCATTGAACCATTAATTTGTGGAACTTTTTCATGATGAGATTGATGTTCACAGAGCGAGAGATCAATACCAAGTCAACATCATGCACTGCTAGATTTTGTTCGAAACGTCTGTCCCATCAAACCATGAAAAAACATTGATATCTCTACCATTTGCATTGCTTTTCACTGTTTGTAAAGATTATTATTATTAAACATGACTATGCTTCTCGTTAGTATGGTTTTAGTGTGGTATCGAAGCATGTGCAATAGCAGACCCACTGCTAAACAATCCTGAAATACGATAGCTAAGTCTGGTCCAACTAAGTAATTTTAGTGTTATACAACCTATTTTTGTTCGGTGAAGAGAAACATTTGCGACTTTATGCTTAACTCCAGTTCATCAACATGGATATTGTTGAATGTCACATCAGTCAAATAAACCCTTTTGGACACGTTCACAATTAATAAACTGTGTTACCAAGAAATAATGTAGCAATCCTCTGAAAAAATAATAGATGGGACAAGGGCAGAAGAGTAAGGCGGATAGGGCAGAACGGATATACTTAGCACCACAATCTTTTTTTCTGGTTGACATATCCAATACACAGCCGTGCATCTACGATTGGTCCATGATGTGTGCTTTTTGTTTTGCAAATTTTGTGCATTGCTTCGAACTGATGACAATAATTCTCCTCGTGAACACTTTTACTAATGCGTAGAATTTTGTTAACATTTCATGATAGACAACGCCTTTCATGTCTCATAAAATACAGAGCATAACTTTATCAGGGTCTGGAGATGGATTCTCCATTTTCATTTGGGGCTAACCATAGCCGTTTTCGTTGGATATGATTATAGACAAATCATGTTTCATCACTTGTGATTATTCTACCTAGGATATGTTCGCTAGTAAGTCTATTCTTCAACAACGAGGATAAAAGCATTAAGCTGAGAAGAAACCAACTCACCTTACTTTTCCCAAAGCAAGACTTTATTATGATTGAAATATGACTTGAATTAAACTGTCTTGTAAATTCTTGTGTAGCTTGCTTTCGATTTTCCTCAAATACGGTTTTCAAAATATCAATGTTGCCACAATATACACATCCAAATGGAAGGGGAAACTGCGAATTAGAAATTACCCAAACGTAACTGGTCAAACCTTCATTTCCATAGAGAGAACGAGCAGTTCCTACCGCTTTCATTGCTGAGGGACTCCTCTTCAATCTATGCAGTATACAATGTATGTTATGGGTCTGCTCTAAATTTGTATTGTACAAAGTAAAAAACAAAACAAGCAAAAAATGATAGGATGTTAACATTAATGGTTAATCTACTGTAAGTTTTAAAAACGTACATCCAAAGTGATCACGTCAAACATGCAACTGAAATTTCTTCCGAACCTGAGTTTGATTGTTGCTTTTTTTTTCTGATTGACATTAATGTATTTTCGATTCGACTATTCATTTCTATAACATCAAAATGTAATTAGATATGTTATATCCATTGGAATGTTTTCACATACCAAGAAATGTACTTTGAAAGATGTTTTAGAGCAGAGAAAGCTAAAGCTGAATATAATATAAAAAATATAGAAGCGAAGTCACAAGATGTCATTTATTAGAATGAAACAAGATTAGTTCAGGTGATTAACTGTCTTTGAAGAAATTAATATGAAATATATTTGCTTAATTGAAAGATGATTGTCCAGTAATTCCATGTAACGGACTGAGATCACCAATTAAATAGAAAATGTCATGTTTCAAAATCATGCGACCACAATGATAACAAAAGCCTTGCTATCATCTGCATATTGTTGGTATATACCTATAAACAAGGCCACGAGTTATTACCACTAGCATTATGAAGTGTGCTACAAATTACTCAGACTTGAACATGTTTAAGTTAGTTCTGATCCAGCGTTCATCGATGTAGTGTTATTGCACTGTGTCATAGCAACAATAGCATCGTACGTATAACCAATTATGCGCATTAAGTATAATATTGAAGAATTATTTAAGGCATTTATTATCTCATCATTGTTATTCATTCTTACTTCACTATTGATTCATGAAATGTTTAAGCAAATAAAATATTGTGCTATTCAAATTGCCTTTGAGCTCTTGAAATAAAGTTGAAAAGAATGTTTAGCATAAATATAATACGAATCCTTACTTAATCCTAACATGTAACACTAAATCCAGATATATTTCAATAACTGATTTAATGTTGCTTGAAACAAGTTGAATTTATTGTGACAAGAACATCTGCCAAGCATTTAAGCAAAACGAAACTCTATTTCTAGACTTCCAGTAGCAGTAGTAATCTGAATCGCTAGCGTTAATATAGTGACCTTCTTTGTTCTCAAATTATTTGACGGACAATCGATAGAATTATGATCCAGAAACAATGAAACAAGAATTAGCTACATGAAGTAAACTGAGAGAAAGTGAAAAAGAAACTTTCATTATGCATCTGGCACAGATGGTTTGCTACAGTATGATGCTATTAGTTTTAGTATTTTTGTTATGTTTAGTTTCAAGCCAGTAATCGTTGAGTATATTTAAATTAAAAGCATTCCAACTATAAACATGATTACTACTTTTTCATACATGCTATACTCGATAATTTGTGGTTTTAGAGAAATTTGCAACGAATGTATAGAGTTGCTTCACATTTACAGGAAAGTAACAAATTGAAGACATTAATTCAGTAGATAATGAAAACGGACAAAGCTGTTTTAAGTAGGTTCCTAGACTATGCAATCCATTGAATTCTGAGAAAGGTATAAATGTATTACGAAAAACACTTTTTTTCTTTATCAATTCTTTTTTGTATCAATGAATGTGAATTGAATTGGGGCCTGTTGGATGATTGAAAATCTTGTCTCAGCTTAACTTAAAATGATTTGGCCATAATATATTTAGAAATTACCAGAATGTTCGAAAGACAATATTTTATTAAATACAATATTTTTATAAGATAACAAAACATATTATTACATGCAATGAAACTGTTAGTGGTCCATAAAATGCATGGATGACATTTGTAGTGTAAGATCATTTTCACTAGTTGATCACATAACATATCAGTGCTGGTTTATCATTGTTTCATAAAGAATATTTGCTCAGATATGAAATATTAGTAACAAAATTGAAGTCGCAATGAGAAGCCCATTTAGTTTATACAATATGTATTTTATAATTAATAAACATTTCAATTAAGTAATCTAATAGCGTGATCAACACTGAATCTATCTCCACAGTTACTTATCTATATCTATCTATAATGAGAAACATATTATATTTCAACATGATTCGATCTTTTGGGTCTAGTACCAGGTATCTGGTATTTCAATAACTCTGATACAGAGTTGTGTGTCTCCTATAATTGTAACATTTAATTAAAACCCTGTGCACCACTGACGGACGATAACCCTTTAACCCTACTCTAAATTAGCGCTACTTTATTAAAATGTATGGGTGAGAAGATCACATCAGCTCAACATAAACAGAAAAGGTGGCAGTACGGAAATATAACTGTGAAGTCGAAATACTTGGCACAGTAATAAATCTGCCTTCGACATTAACCTATCGATCCATCAAGCTAGTTAAAAACATCATATTTGCAGTCGTAGTAATACCCAACGGATTGTAACACAATGACATGATACTAGCATTATTAGCTAATTAGTAATTAAAGTTAATATAGAGATGTGTGGCCTTAGAAATTCTTAAGTGTTATATTAAACAATACTGTCTTGTTTTATTGCTTAATGTCATCGTGACATCTACTAAAGAAACAATAAAACAACCGTATTTTAAATTTCTTCGATCACTCATTTTATCGTCTGTCTTGTTCTTCGTATTCGTGTTCTCCCTGTCCCTATTATTACTGTCATCATCATCATTATCATCATCATCATCCCCACCACCACCACCATCCTCATTACTTTGATCATTACGACCATCATCATTGAAATTCACCTCCTTATCGATTATTTCGCAACAAATATCACTATAAAAGTGGCTTGAATCAACAGAATAAAAACAATATACATCTATCCTACAGCGGTGAACTTTGACATTTTAAAGCAACAATCTGCCTTTGCTGTCCCTTATTACTTCCAACTTTTATAAGCCCATCGACTCATTTTTACCTCGAGTTCATCTCTTGAAAATCCATCCCCATCAAACACTCCCTCCCATGTTTACCCCCACGTTAGTCTGCACCACCTGTACACATCCATCACCTTCCTATGCGCTAAACATGCCAACAAATATCTTTATTTTTCTCACACTAATCACCATTCTCCATCGGATATCACACGCGCATTTCGAGTCCTATTACACTGTAGCATTTACCACAAAGACTCCAACCCACAGCTCCTTCAGAACGCCTATCTGTTCTATGAATCCATCATCCCCTTTGAGGCAACAACCATCTTCCATCTCCAGCATCACCCACCTCAGCAGATCCAACAACCATACTTCCCATATAACTGATACTTTCAGATACACTTCTACTAATGTCATTTACTATTTAAAAGTTCCAATTCAATAACTCACTTTCAATCAGACAGAACAGAGAACATTTGACGGACAGCCTTACCAAAAACACGAGTAGCATCTGTTTGTAATGATCGCCCCCATTGCATGCCATCACTGCTCTGCTGATATATCCATCGGCATCTCTGATTATTCCGTGTCATCCGCAGACTGTTTTCATCAACGCTTATAAGAAAATATTTTCACTTTTCAAACTTAGATTCTACATTCTCTCAACTATACATGACATAAACACATCTGTAAACATATGCGCACACATACATGCATACAGACAGATATACACAAAGATTTATATAACACTACATGCCGTACCCGGTAATTCCTGAGAAAGCGGGGCTTATCCCTTGGTTCCGTTCTCATAATTGTTTCCCCTAGTCAAGTAACAACAATACAAAGTATGTAGCCCTTAAAATGAGTTTTGTGCATTTACAGAGAATACCGAACCGTCTTACACATGATCTTCTTTTTAGGAATTCCCAATGAATTAGGAATACACAAATTATGTAGTCAATTATGTAATAACATGAAATCAGTTACCCGATAGCAAAGATTCTAATAAAGTATCCCCGAAAAGGACTTAATTGTATTCCCAGAGCATAAAGAACTGAGGAGGAAGTAATAAGTTACATATGCTAAAATCGTGAAACATATCGCGTAATAACAGGTTAATCAGATACGGGATAACAATTCAAAGTAAATAACTCTGAAAAGTGATTTTGTGCGTTCCCAGAGAATATTACCCTCAGCGGAGCTAGTGTTGGTATATTCGTGAATAAGTTACTTACCGAAATAAGTGGATCTATTGTATAGGAAAATACTATTTACTTGTTTAATGGTTGTAGTTGATAAATTGCGAAAATAACTCTAACAGTTCAAATACTAAGAAATAAACATATTCAATTTTATTTATACCAAATGATTTAGGAAAATGAATGGGTTGTTTCCATTGGCTGTTAAAATCTGGTCGAATGGGTTATTTCCCTTGACTATTAATATAACGTATTAGATATATATAAAGACCCCTCCCAGGGATCCTATTGTCAATTTTCCTCAACAATCTGAGTATGCCACGAGGTTTCCAGACATGAATTCTACTGACGTGTAAAGTAAGTTTCATCAAAATCGATAAAACGATGTAGGAGGAGTTAGCTAACAACTCCACAAACATACCAACAGACAGAATTTCCCATATGTAGTAAATTAGGCATATTATAACTTATACCAGATAGTGTAATCTGAGAACCAATATCACTAAGTGGATTAATCAGTCAAAGAAAAGTACTTTATAAGCTTTATAATAATATACAATTAAAATCAATATGACAATTATGGAACGGATTTTAAATAACTTCGAATATCACACAAAGTTGCTCTTGGTTTTCAAGGACAATCTCTCCTATTCATGCACTTTCGACAATACGAATTTTTAAAACAAATATATGTTAATAGATTGCATATCATGTTACAGGCACATCAAAGTATCTGATTAGCCAGTACAATGAAAATCATTGGAAGTAGTATGACATTGCTGATTTGTAAGCTGAAAGGTTTCGGATGTGATAGATTATTTTTGCTGGTGCAAAAAGAATTCGATCATGTAGTGATATAACTGCCGTTGGGGTGTATATACAGGTCGCTAGAAATGCCAATTACAA
>NC_043001.1:59842582-59865082 GCF_006345805.1 Octopus sinensis
ATATATAATGGGAAAATATATCAAATAGAAACTCCTTAAATTTGTAGATGAGAATGGTCCGTGAAAAAGGAATATGCTATGTTTCTGCATCATTACCAATCATATGCAGAATACACGTCCAGTATGTCAAATGTAGTTGTCCTATTTACTATACAATGCGGGAGATTTAATAAGTTTTATTTTCTTATAAAAGGCGAGAAATGATATTACACCATTACAACTGGAAGAGTGGCTTTGCTTATATTCATATCTAAATGAAAAAAAATTAATTGTTGAAGGCATGGTACGGCTATGCCACCAAAACTGCACTGCAGATTGTCTCGAAGAACTGATTTCTCCCCATATATGTTCATATCAGCAGCCTGAAACATACAAAACTATAATCAGTAGCTTGTGTCTTTATTCGTTAAACGAATTGTTTCATAATGTCAAATGCGGTTGAAGTAATCACGATACCAAAATAATGAAACTGTATAAAAAATTCAGAGGTCCAAACTTGACACATTCTGTGTCACACAATTTCTCTCTGAGAACTATGTTAAGGGTATACATATCTGTGGTATACTCAGCCACTTGCACGTTAATTCCATGAGTAAGTTGTTCCATTGATTGAATCAGTTGGAACCCTTGTTGTCATAACCAATGTAGTACCAGTTCACTGTAGAGTGTAGGACCTAGGTATTTGTGCGTTACAGGGTAAGAGGGAGATGTGAGGGTGTGACAAGGAAAGGATTCTGTAATGTAGGCTAGGGTCTGTAAGGTAGGGCAGCGCAATGTTGTGTGACAATGAGAGGCTGAAAGATTTAGTGTAGGTGCTGATTGGTGGGGGGAGTATATGGTAATGTGTGGTTAAGGGTGGGGTTTCATGATGTGGCAGTGGTGGTAAGATGGGAGTTGTTATTAAATTGATCAAGAAACTAAGGAAGCAGTGTGTTGAATACAAAAGAATACAAGGACTGTTAAAAAAACATTATCTTGAAACTACTTAGAAGGAGTGGAATAGCATTTATGTAATTATATTGAAAGAGCCGTTGGGGCTTTCTACTTCGCCAAGTTTCCGAATTTGTTATAATAACCATAATAATATTTTCTTTTTCAGATATATTTGCGAGTATTTTAAGTTGTGTTAAATCAGTCAAATATTCATGCTAGTAGTACTTGAAAGTGGACTTTGTTGTTTGTTTGAAGTCCAAGCCACAAGTAAACTTTCAATATCGGCGCGTTTCACTGTTTGGTGATGGTAGGAATTTACATACATAAACTAAGAGAGAAAGAGAGTCACACACACTTACATTATCGCACACCTGAAGCCTATTTCTATCCCTGTGTGTGTCTGTCTCTGTCTTTGTGTGTGCGTGTGTCAGTCATCACAAATATGTATGTATACTGACATGCACCGTCACAAACATATACTTGTCAATTATCGGCCTAACGTAGGTAACAAACGTGCGAATCAATTTTCATATAGAAAATGTGACATCACTGTGGTAATGATATAAAATGTCGTTTACGATAGGTAGCTAAACGAAAAAGGATAATGTTAGTTTTTGTAGCGTAAATATGTGAATGAAAATATAGTTTAGTTGGTAGACAAAACCTTATTGAATCTTTTGATACTCCATACGTCAAAAAGGCAACTCGGTTTTGGAATGCGTAAGGAACATACGCACACACACATACAAACTCTGTTTTATAGTTATTTATATATATATATTTCACCCTGAAAAATCTAATAAGATTTGGTTAATTATTCCATATGCAAATCAAATTAAAAAACATTGTTAAATCCATATTTAAGGCCATTCATAAACATTTTAACATTGATGATAGATACAATTAAATTATAAACCAGAATACCGTCAGTATTGACATTAGCCTAACTTCTACCTAATTTACAATTATATCATGAACAAACAATAAAATAAATTCTACACCAATAAAAACACACTTGACAACAATTCTACCAATTCTCTTAAACTTAACCGGAATTTCCCAAACTCCACCATCTCTAACAATAATGATCACATAATTTCCATTGATGGAAGCCAGATAACCCATATTAACTCCCGTAATATCAATTCTTCTACTAAATACACACATGAAAACGTTTATGAAAATTGTGACTGTAAAGTTTATACTAATTGCAAATTCAAGAATTCATGTAAGAGATGTAATGCAGTCTCTGAATGCACAGTTGAAGCTGTCGGAAAGAATATTTTTATATCGGCTCTACCGAAAATAAAGAAAAGACCCACTTGGCTAACTTTATCCTATCTTTTAAAAATCAACTCTTGTGTATCAACTATATATATATAATTTTAAATTAATATGTGCATATTTACATGCACATCTTCTATTCTTATAATTTATCTTCCACTTACATAATTCTCTCTACACTTATATAAGTTTTTTAAATGCAACTATACAAAATTCCCTCCTATTTCTTGAGCACATGTTAGTATATGCATGTATGTAGGTGTGTCTATATATGTGTACAAATATGCATATATGCATATACACATGTGCATATGTGTGTGCGTACGTGTATGTGTATATATGTATATATATGTGTGAGTATGTGCATATGTACTTTAGTGTGTATATGTGAGCATACGTGTATTTATGTAGATGCGTGTGTACATATATGAATATATATATATATTGGACGGTTTAAGTTGCTTTGCTGGTATATTTATCTCCAAATATTTGAACTACCGAGAAGGTTTATGAGATGCACGGCAATTTATGTTTCCGATTAACCTAGGAACAGAAAATCAAATTGCAGGCTAGTTATTGTGGAAGTCATTGCATTTTAATGATCATAGAACATATAAGTTTGGACGCGATGCAAAGTAGAGCTACTGAAGTGATTTGGGAGTAGGTTTCGGATAATGACTACAAAATATTGCTGTTCTACATGAAAGCGAAATTTCTTGTCAGAAATAGGCATATAAATGGTGTAAGTAAATTGAGGGAAGACGTTGAAACATCTCCCCTGGGAGTTAATTTTTTTCAACAACAAATGGAACTATTTTTTCAGAGAGATAAGCTAACAAAACCCCTTTATTCTGTCTACCCATATAGCCTACGCATAAACTGACAGCGAATGCTGCATAAAGTTAAAATGGTATGAAGCTTTCTGAAAGATACGTATAGCTTTCGCTATTGGAAGCAAAACTCTTATTTAAAACTCTTATTTGTTGTCTGGAACAAATTATATGTGACTGTTTTAGAAAAGGCTAGGACTAAAATGTTAAAACGTATTTCAAACAATGAACAACAGTAGAAATATCATAATGGATGGGTAAGTAAGCATCCTTAAAGTGAAATAATGCATTGGTAGGAAAACAAAATTATCAACAAATAGAAGAGAGAGAAGGGAACATCACCTTTCAAGTAACTCAGAATAGGTAAATTTAAGCTTGCCAAAGTTTAATGCAGTTTAAATATGGAGATTAAGATTGTTTTGTATTGGATATTCATCAAGAACAGTGTTCCCAATCAATTTAAGCAACGTGGCAGTTGGACAGTGAAAATAAATAAATAGATAATATCCTTTCACTTGCATAAAAAGATAAACAAATTATGAAAGACCCTACATGCAAAAAAAACTCCGTCCATTTAGATCCATTTACGCTGGAGCACTTAATAATATTTAGTACATGACTATCTTTGGGACATAAGTAATGTGTGTGTAAAATTTTGTGAAAATCGGTTGAGAATTGTGGAAATGTATGCCTTAAGTGTTCCTAGTCAAATTAATCCCCGTTGCTGGTGGACAGTGGAAATAAATAGACAAAATCCTTTCACTTTTAAAAAAAGATTGAAAAATATGGAAGATCCTACTTTCAAATAACTATGTCCGTTTACGTTCATTTCCGCGGTGACTCTGCAAAATATTATAATGCATGACCATCTTTAGGACATAAGTATTGTGTATGCTAAGTGTGGTGAAAATCGGTTGAGAATTGTGGGAATGTATGCGTTAGTCATTAGACACACACACTGTGATATATATATACTAAATGTATATATATATATGCACATGCGGATTAGTTCGTGCGAGTGTACAAATGCATGGCTGCGTGTGTGTGTGTGTGTATATATACCTATTTGTGCGTACGTATATATGCATGTATGTAGGAATGTATATATGCGTAGATATGAACGTGTATGGGAATATATATACATGTATGAGTGTATGAGCATGTGCATATATGTCGACACATGTATGTATATATACACGCATATAGATTTTATTTACATGTGTGTCCATGTGCCTGCGCGCACATAGATGCTTATGTATGTATACATGTCTGTACGAGGGTATTATATACTTGGATGTGTGCGTTTATGCTTCTATATTGACGTATGTGTACGTATATGTACATCTTTGACGAACTGTACGTACAAATGTACGCATCCGTATCTGTGTGGGAAATTTTATTATATTCATATGCTTATTTAGGCATCAAAAGTTTACAAAACCGTTTCAAGGAAAGATTATAGAGTAAACACAATAATTCATACTAATATATATATATATATATATATATATATATATATATATATATGGATTAGTAGAATTAGAGGTTGGAAAACCAGTCTAAGAGATAAAAGTATCCGTTATACTTCCGGTGTAATTACCTATGTTAACCCTGTACATATATATGCAGGTAATGACATACATAAACAGGAGTTTATCAGGAATTAAATTGAAGGTAAACAGAAAATGGAGAAATATTGATCACCAACAATTGACTTACATCAATTATCATTTTTGATACAATACTATTAGAAAGTATCCCACCAAACAGCTGTTTCTCTTCTCAATGTTATATGGTAATACCACTGGTATTCGAAAAATAATATTTATCATATTTGGTAATAAATCGATCTGGAACATGGAGCTTCATCAGAGTGAAGAAAAATGCATACATAAAAGAAAAAAGAGAAGAGAAGAGCTATGAAGGTAAAAGTAAAGGCCTAATATGTTCAAATCATACCATTTTGCTTACGTGTTGCTTTGGAACATTGAGTAAATGACTAAATTTAAAATAGTAATTGGTGAGTTAATTTTTATATGGAAGTAATAGAGTGCATTTTATTCATACTTTATAAATGAATCTGAAATCAACCTGTAAACCCCTCGCCCAAGCTACTCCTAAACCGTAACATTCAGTCTGCTAAAAGGAATTCAGAAAGACATATATTATGCTCCTGTGGCATAAACTAAAATTTAATGTTTATTGAAAATTAATGGCTGTAAGTGGAGATGACGAATTTGTTGTTAATAACAGTTTTTGCGATATCTTTGCTGGTTTTTAATAAAGTATACACACACATACACACATAAATATATATATATATTAACAAGGCCTTGTTAAAAAAATACAAATATATGTGCCGGATGTTCATAATGGTGTTGATAATGGTGTTCATAAGCTGGTTGTTCATAATGATTATTACAATTCTAGAATGTTGTCAGTAAGATCACTAATGAATTTGGAGCAAACCAACACAATACTTACAGAAGAAAATTTCAAGTCACTCTCTTTATATATTGAAATAATAGTTTGCAGCATGTGGCATACAATTTGAAGAAAATGTTACATACAGTTGCGGCCAAAATGTTCAGAAGGACATTGTTTTCGTCAGAAAAGTAGATATAATTTTTTATCAAAGTTGTTTTATATTTTATAATTTTCACAGACAATAAATACGATATTGTTTGTTATTGCCTGAGATTTCGGTGTAATTTGAGAGGATAATACAAAAGTTATGGATGATTTAGTGATTTACTGCAAAACCAATGGCGGCCAAAATGATCAGAACGGTTGCTTTTACTCCGTGTTTTAGTATATTTAACCGGCGAACTCTAATGTTTTGAATTTGTTTACGTGACGGTTCGTTTACTAAACATTAGTAAGAATATTTGCAGTGTACCTTGTTAAAGAATGCCACTTACTCCGTTATCAATTCGTCAGCAGATTATTAAGCTTCGAAGGAAGGATAATTTAAGTATTGGATCTATTGCAAAGATTGTTAACAAGTCAAAAAGTGTTGTACACGGTATTCTTAAGGTCTACGATGATTGTGGTTCGTGTGAAGCAAGAAAGTTTACAGGTAGGCCAAGAAAAACGACCAAGAGAGAAGATCGTGCTATGGTAAAGTTGGTTAAAAAGGACAGAATTAAAACTGCTGCTGCTGTTTCTCGGAAAATGAGCATTGTATTGAAGAAAACTTTATCTTGAAAAACTGTGTCTCGTCATTTAGTTGAACATGACCTACAAGCAAGAGCACCTGCAGTGAAGCCACTGATCAGCTCCAAGAATAAAAAGTGTCGTCTTACCTTTGCAACCGAACATGTGTTGTGGTCTCAAGAAAAATGGCAAACGGTGCATTTCAGTGATGAATCTAAGTTTATGCTATTTGGCTCAGATGGGAAAAGGTACGTTCGTAGAAAAGTAGGTGAAAAATTGTTGCCTAAATGCCTTAAGACTTGTGTTAAATTCGGTGGAGGTAGTGTCATGGTTTGGGGAATGATATCTGGAGATGGTGTGGGCCCTTTGGTGCGATTACTTGGAAAGTTAAATGCAGGAGTTTATAAACAACTTGTAAAAGATCATGTCTTGCCTGTGCTGAGAAATTCAACTAAGCGACCACCCATATTCATGCAGGACAATGCCCCATGTCACAAGGCTAAGGTGGTCATGAACTTCCTCAAGGCTGAAAAGGTTATTGTTATGGATTGGCCAGCTCAAAGCCCAGATCTCAATCCTATTGAAAATGTGTGGAATATTCTAGGAGAACGTTTGGAAGCCAGAAATCTTAAAACAACTGAGCAATTATGGAATGCCCTTCAGGAAGAACGGAATAAGATCACCCAGCAAGAAATTGAAAATTTAATTTTCTCATGCAGTCGAAGATGTCAGAGTGTGATTGAAGCTAAAGGGCTTCACACTAAATATTAAATAATTCCCGTATTCTCTGTCATTTTTGATTATTTTGTTATTTTTTCAACCGTTCTGATCATCTACTTTTCTGACGAAAACAATGCCGTTCTGAACATTTTGGCCGCAACTCTACATGACGAAAGTAATGAGCGTGATGGAATGGAAGATTGTAGTGGAATATACATGTATACACAAACACACATACACGTGTGTGCGCGTGTGCGCGTGTATAGTTTTAGCCGAGCTGATCGACCCTAACACTTATTATTTAAAGCCTGGTACTCATTATATCAGACTATTTTATGGAACCGCTAATTTACGTTGGTGTAAACACACTTGAACACTCAAACTAGCACACATTCTCTCTCCTATCTCACACACATATACATACTACGGACTTCTTTTAGTTTCCGCGCACCATATCCTCTCATAAGTTTCTGGTCGGCCTGGGGCTATAGTAGAGGACACTTGCTCGAACTGTTCTGCAGTGGGACTGTCCTCGGACTCATGACTGGGAAACAAACTTCTTACATCACAGCCTCATCTGCATTGATATATATGTATTCATGTGTGTGTGTGTGTATGTGTGTGTGTGTGTGTGTGTGTATGTGTGTGTGTGTGTGTGTGTGTGTGTCTATGTTTTGTGTGTGTGTGTGTGTGTGTGTGTCTATGTTTTTGTGTGTACATATACCGATACATGAATGAAGATAGCACTGAAATACGAATGAATGCACAGAAAATAACACGAGAATATCAAAGATTAAAATACAGCTTTAAGTTGAAAAGCTTTCACAAATTTTTACAGAGAAGTTCATGGAACTAATCATTAGACAACCGTGAGTATTTTGCACATTAAGATCGTTTATAAATACTTATAAATGGGGCAGTTATAATTGTTTAATAGTTCATCAGATACTCATTTATTAATGGTTAGACTGAGTGTTATTTCTTTTGAAAATAAGAAACCGTTAGATGAGCATTATCCCCTAACATAATACCCAACATTAAAAATGTGTCGAAATGATTTCAAATTTAAATCGCCTACTTACATGGAAATATTTATAATAATTACAGCCCTTTTAGAAAACAAGTGTTTAAGAAAAATAAGCCCTAAAAGATAGAAATTAAAACACGGACGAAGTAGTATCACGAAAGTGAAATAAATAAATGATAAATTATCAAACCGTAGAGAAGAGGGAGTGGCAATAATGGAAGAAAGAAAAAGTCAAAGAGAGAACGACAGGAATTTAGAAGAGATGGGCATTAAAAATATGAAAGTAAAGAAGAGGAAATAGGAGTAATTATTATTTGCAACTGACATTTTGTATCAAATCTGTGTAGACAAAGTAACACAGCACACAGGGGAGGTGCAAGCTATTAGAAAGGAGCAATAGATTAGGTAGATTGAGACCTGAAAATATTACTAGTGAAGGGTGCGAAGGAGGGAAAAGAAGAAAATATATAAAACGGACCGAGATAGAAAAATAAGTTTGAACAAAATAAAACGGACGTAATTCAATTTCGAAATATGTAAGATGGAAAAGTGAGGAAGTTACTGAAATGGAAAAAATATACGTAAAATATCAATCTAATTAATTCAAAGTAGAAGCGTCATTTTTTTTTAGAAAGTGAATACTGAAATAAAATAAAATAAAAAAAGACAATAATATAATAAACGCATGTATAATTTATATCCTGATCGATAAATATCCATAGTAAAAATGAAAATATAAAAGAAACGAAACACTTATGAAATTATATGATGGTCGTATGCGACAGTCGGAAGGAAACAATTCAGCTTCAGAATTACAAAAATATGATGGCACTTTCCACATATTCGAAGTTGTGGTAAAACAGTAAAGCATATGGTAGTGTGAGGTGACAAAATATTAATATGTTCGGTGCCAGCTTTCATGGAATCAGAAACGTCGAAGAATTCCTACAATAGTTCGACAATTCATATTAAAAATTGAAAACTTGTCTTGAAACAGTGTAAAATATTTTTCCATTAAGAAAAAGCGACATTTTATTGAACGGAATACAATGGCGGAAAAATCAATCCCTTTATTGACTTGCTTCTTTTTTCAAATTGGACCATTCAATTTTGAGAGTTTAATTCAATTGACATGCCTGCTTTGAAAAACTGGTTCATGACGTGTTTTGTAGGTATTTTAAGGGTATATTGTGTACATAAAATATTATCTTGAAGATGATTTCTGCAACTCCACTGTAAGTTTCATAAGTAGTGCTATAAAAGATATGTGTATTACACCCGAATCTTATAGGCCTGAGTCTTGGTCATTAAGAGGACAGTTACTCTGATTATTACCATTACACTTATATTTTTACATTCTTGCTAAATTCTGTAATCACATTAGTTTTACATTCAAGCTAAGTTCTCTACAATAGATCAGCACAAATCATGATAAATATCCCAATATCTCAGATTCGGAGAGAGGAATGCATGAATTCTAAGATTTGTTGGTGACATTCATGGATTGGCACCTTAGGAAGATAACGTGATTAATTTAGGTAAGCACTAGATAGTGCTTCACTACGTATTGTATGGATGTTTTTACCGAAAGTAAGAAACTCATGGCAAATTACAACGCTGCTATCATATCAGAAATCACTGTACACGGTCAAGAACGAGAACTAGTGCAGCAGTTCAAATACTGAAGGATAGGATGGAGCATTAATAATGATAAAGTATCGAGATATGAAAACGTTGCAAGAACTACACAAATATTGACTGTACTAACTGAACACAAACTATTATGTAGAGTTAAGGGAATTACTATGAACAATGAGATCAGACTACTAGATATATCTCAGGTATCACGTTTTTCGGCATCACAAATGAGCAGGTGTGTCTTAAAGCTCAACACAGGACAGAAAATATTCTCGAGGACAGAAAATATGCGGATGTTTAACGGATGGACCAAATGTTGGGTTCAATCTTAAAACGTCATACTGACTTCCACAAACTTCTTGTAGTCACTGACTTCCACAACCACTTGCAGTCCCTGCTCCCCTGGGATGTCTATATGAACGTCAATTTTGTTACTCTTTCAGAGTCCTAATTAACTAGAACCTTAATCTTATTCTGATCCAATTTTCTTTTCAGGGTTTTCTTTTTATTGCATGCTGGTGTCTTCCAAACCACATATTTCTACACCCATCTGAAGTCGAATTCGGGTTGAGTGCTTGAGACTTTTACTCATATTACTCTCCATCCCAGGAAAATCGTTATCCTTGTAAATTTATTTTATGGAATGCATACTTCTTCTGGATTATCTTTTCCTGGTATACAATTCAAATATATCCGATTTTTTTGGCAAATGCCACAAAACAAATGTCTTGCCATTTCCCCATCACAATACCACATTTCTGGGAATGAGGATCGTAGCAGGTCAGCCAGATCGCCCATCGTCTTCCAGGGACGTTCTTCCGCTTTTCAAAT
The DNA here is from genome assembly GCF_006345805.1 of Octopus sinensis. Classification (NCBI taxonomy): domain Eukaryota; kingdom Metazoa; phylum Mollusca; class Cephalopoda; order Octopoda; family Octopodidae; genus Octopus; species Octopus sinensis. The sequence continues at coordinate 59,853,002 of NC_043001.1, forward strand.
ATACTGAAGATTGGTCATATCGTCGACAAGCGTCTATACTGTACTCTTTTCCTGTGTTAGGTCTAAAGGTGTTTTGGTATAATCTGTGTAACGTTTCACTTTTCGAATCGGTTAACCTGTTTTTCTAGCTCTTTTAAATGTTTATACTTGTTTTTTCGTGGTATGCCATCGAAAGCAATTGCGATCTTGGTAATAGAAACTATTTTGTATCGTTTCTACTCTTGATTGTGTTACTCTTATACTCTTTTACTTGTTTCAGTCATTTGACAGTTCCCATGCTGGAGCATCGCCTTTAGTCGAGCAAATCGACTCCAGGTCTTATTCTTTGTAAGCGTAGTATTATTCTATCGGTTCTTCTGCCGGTCTGCTAAGTTACACAGACACAAACACACACATTATTTTATATATATATGTTTTTTATACATATATATATATATATATAGGGAGAGTTTACGAAAAAGACCAAAAGACGAAGACAGGTGGTGTACAAAACAAACAGATATATTAGTATAACACTCAGGAACAGAAAAAGGCTTTTACGTTTCGAGTCTACGATCTTCTACAGAAGGGACATAGAAAAAACAAGGAGAGAAACAAGGAGAGAAAAATGAGTGTAGTGGCTAAAGATCAATCATGCCGAACGACGGGCTTCTTTTAGTTTCCGTCTACCAAATCCACTCACAAGGATTTGGTCAGCCCGAGGCTATAGTAGAAGACACTTGCCAAATGTGCCACACAGTGGGACTGAACTTGGAACCATATGGTTCGTAAGCAAGCTACTTAACACACAGCCACTCGTGCGCCATTGTTGTTACTACCGTACAATTTACTTTTATTGTGCTGAAGATGGTCGTGGTGATAATGCAAAATTTGCTGAGGTTGGTGATCTTCTAAGCCTCTTTGCTTAGCATGTCGCTGTTAATGATGCTAGTAGATCGATTCCAGTACTGATTGTTACTTATGAAATCATAAAAGGCCTAAACGACCTATGTGGCATTTGAACTCGAGTTGAAAGTCGGACGCAATGCCGCTAAACATTATGTCCGGTGTGCTAACGATTCTGCAATCTCGTGAATAATAATAATAATAATAATAATAATAAATAATAATAATAATAATAATAATATAATAATAATAATAATAATAATAATGCTTTCAAATTATGGTACAAAGTCAGCAATCTCGGAGTGGGGTAAGCAGATTACATTGATCTTCGTGAACAGTCGGTATGAGGTGGTATTAAAAACTTCCCGCACTAGTTCTGCAGCGCGCCAATAGATGGCAGCACATAGTTGCGTCCGCATTGAGAGCAAGCGGTGACCTTCGTGAGGCAGTATATGCTGTGTTTACTTCGCAAGTAGTGAAATTTGTTTATGTGATCACGTGTATGCTGTAATCTGCAATTTTGCCATGGATAGAAATTTGGAACAATGAACCACCGTGAAGTTTAGCATTAAACCTGGGAAGTCTGCTACAAAGACATTCAGCATGTTGCAGCAAGCATACGGTGACGTGGCAATGGATCATACGCAATGTTTCTGGTGGCACGAGCTCTTCAAAAGACAATGAGCGACCTGGAAGACCTGCCATGAAAGTCACCATCGGAAATGTGTTATTGTGCATAGTGAATTCGTCCCCAGGGCCAGACCGTCAAACATTTTGTAGCATTTGAGGGACGACGTTCGGCGAAAGCGACCAGATGTGTGGAGCACGGGGAATTGGTTTCCTTTCGGAGAAAAGTCAGCACAAACGTTGCCGTTTTAACACCGTTGTCGAGATCCAGCAAATCGTAGAAGGTCCTCAACTGAATTGCGGAAAACTACTTTTAGGCCACATTCCAAAAGAGGCTGGTATGCTGGGACCGGTGTATTGCGGCGCAAGGTGACTATGTTGAAGGAGATCATGTTAAAATTTAGGTAAATATATATTTTTATCACCTCGTACTTATTTTATTGACCTCGAAATAAAGAGCAATAGCAACCTCAGCGGAATTTACACTCGATATCCGTCCTATACGTGACACCAAATGTTCGAAATAAACCCCCAAGTCAGCAACACTCGGGCACTGAATGAATGGGTGCAGAACAACTTCGTTGCAAGCCCAGATGACGGCAGTTGCATGCCTGCAATGTATATCCAGAATGGGCAACCAGACCAGACATTTGACTCTTGTTGGCGTCTAGGTTCTCCATATCGTTGCTTGTTGGTGTCTAGGGTCAACATATCGTCGCATTTGCCCGCCAGTAACGCTCTATAGAGTCCCTAAAGGGAATTCCACCAAGCGCATTGATCGATTACAGAAGACTGAGCATCCGAGAACACTCCAAGTGTCAGATACGAGCTGCACAAGAGGTAGTCTGGAAAATGGTGACCGCACCTGTTTACAATCACGGGAGCACTGGAGATGCTGTAGCTTCAGCACATGTCTGCTCATCAGCATCCACTGCATTTCCAGCTCTCCATTCAGCAAATGCTGACAGCAAATGGTACGTCTGAGCAGTGGAACGCGACCGTTCCATAGAAAGCGGAAAATTACGCGCTCCGCTATGGTCAGATGTACACTGGGCAGTAAGGGGATAATATATAACGGAGGTGCTGTAAGCCACCTTTGCCCGACCATTGAAAGATAGCTTTCTCTCGGGTCATTTCTGAGTGAGATTGGCCAACCTGCTCATCACCTCATCCCTGTCTTCTCCACTTGAAGATCCGAACGAAAGCAGAACACGCGCAGTTTAACAGGCCCATTCATCCAACCTCCTACTACGTTATTCGACGGCATGCATCTGCCTCTTCTGGTGCTGAACTACAGACGTACTGAAATATCTTGGTTAATATCTGCACTTGTTACTGCCTCGTATCCTTCTAGAGCAGTTCTCTTCAACTTATGACGTTTTCCGCATAATCTGACACGGTTTCCCGCGGTTTAGTTCGTGCAGAATACTTTTGAACACCTCCAATTTGTGCAGTAGTGACTCTAGATCCAGCACATACAGAGCAGACGAGAGCGGACAGTATTGTAGGACCTAATGCATCATGCTGAATAATTCCAATATGTAATAATTCACCCGAAAGTGATGTTGATGTACGTTGTGATGATGTAGATTGCGCCAATCCAGCCATGGGAAAAGGGACCAAAATTGGCCGCCGAGAGAAAGGTCACCTCTTATTGGTGGTTGTCCCTATCGAGGTATTTTGATTGGTATAAATTAATCACACATGCCAACTTTTCTCCCCATAGTAGCCCAGGTGCATGATGACGTATCCCAGGTGCACGTGGTTTTAGATCGGTTCCTCGACTACAACTTGAGAACAAATCGCTAACCTGTTGGCCAAAATTTGGAAATCTGCTGCAGCAACGTTGTGGGCTTAAACGTTTATAGTTGATCTGCTTCTTGCATCCTTTCTTTGCTGTGTCACTGCTTTTCGACTCACATAACTAGGAGATCTCCCATTCTGCTGCTAGTTGATTTAGATATCTGCCAAGAGATCGCGAAACAAGCCTGGCATATTAAGGTAAATCTCATAGGATATACCACCCAAAGCAGGCGATTTGCCGTCCACGCAGCCCATCTTTGTATCTTGTATTTCTGGAGCCGTTATCGGCCTCTCTCAACGCTCCGAATCCTTACTACTAAGCAAGGCTTATATCTGCCGGTTCTTCCTTCGTAGTCATCAAGCATAGTTTCTGCTGAATAAATGCGCGGAAAGTTCTCTTCAAAGGCATATGTAGCATAATTCGTTTGGTGATGTTATCCCGAGGATTCTAAGCCCTACTTCTTTTCGGTGCATCTTTCGCAACGTGGTCACGTCAGAGATTCTTACTGTAGACTTAAGACTTGGAATATATCTGCATTTATATTCCTTTGATTTTCTATAGGTAGTAGTGAAATATATGCAAACGCATCATCTGCAGTTTGGAAAGATTTATGTGTAATATAACCGAAGACATACTATTTTTTAAAAAGAAAATACACGAGTACTGTCATTAAACATAGGACAAACTTAGAATTAAATCAGAAGACCACTTAAAAAACCAAGAACAAAAATGATTTTCACAAAACCTTGAATCAGAGCAAACTTTTTAAGTCATTATCCTTGAAACTTGTAGTACTGAAATTTCAATTTAAATTGAATTAATTAATTGATATAAATATTTGTTTCAAATTGTTTCAGAGAAGAGGGTCTAAGTCGATTACGTCGACCCCAGTGCCCAAATGGTACTTATTTAATCGGTGTCGAAAGCATGAAAGCTAATTCGACCACGGCGGAATTTGAACTCAGAAAGTAAAGAGGGACCAAATGGCGCTAAGCATTTTGCCCGGCATTCTAACTCCCTTAAATATAATATAAATATTGAGGGGTAAGTCGATTTTCTAAGACTCCAATGTTCAAATGGTACTTGTTTGATCGACCACCAAAGGATGACGTGCAAAATCGAACTCTGCGGGATTTGAACTCAGAACATAAAGTCGGAAGTACCTTTTCCCAGGCGGTTATCGATTCCGCCAGCTCGGCACCTTAAATTGATTTAAATGCTCACTTGAAATTTTAACGCAACGGCAGCAATTTCGGGGGAGGGCGTAAATCAATTACATCGACCTCAGTATTCAACTGGTACTATTTTATTGACCCCGAATGAATGGTAGGCAAAAGTCGACTTCAAACGTAAAGACAGAAGAAATACCGCTAAGCATTTCGCAGCTTAATATAAATATTGAAATCAAAATTATATTTCTCTTCCATTCACAGTATTGCAGTCATATAATTATGTAGACATGTCAATACAGACAAAATTCTATCACGCATTTAGCTGTTTTCTGACATTCTGGGTTCAATCTACGCAAGATTTACTTAACCTTATATAATCGAATCTATCCACTCGATATCTCTTATTATAAAAGGCAGATTTTATCTGCCTCCCATTGTCTCTTATAGAAATCTACAATATAGGATTTCTTCAATTACAATTTACCTAGCATTTTTAAGAGTAGAATACATCGGGTCGTGCCAGGTACAGTTTTTCAAATTTCACTCCCAATTAAGCAAAATTTCGAGAAAACTCACATTGTGGTGTGTAAGTGAAGTGCTTTTCTTTGTGTGTGCTACAGCACACACACACACACACACACAAACGGAGCGAACTGCTTCACTCATGCTATCACCCTAATTTCTCCTACTTTCTCTTTGCAAGTGTACCTTACAACACTACTCAAAAAAAAAAACAGCAAACAGAAACAAATAAATACATAACGATTTACTCCTCACACAATTTCTTCAATTACAGTTTACCTATGATTTTTACAAGTACTTCCATTCGGTCATGCCATACAAAATTTCTTTCAATTTCACCCCCAATTAAGACAAAATTCGAGAAAACTCAATATTTTAACATTTCACTCTTTCACTTTGAAGCCTTTACTCTGCCTATTACTCCCACTTCCTCTTTAGACACATAGACACGCTAATATATACGACAGTGTCAATTGTTGACAGATATTGTAAGCTAACGTGTGTGTGTCTGTGTGCGTGTGTGTGTGTGTGTGTGCGTGTGTGTGTGTGTGTGTGTGTGTGACAGGGGTGAGCCATTCAGACTGGTCATCCATTTTGGCTAGAAGAAGATCCCTTATGCTCTTATATGCTACACCACTGGTTTTCAGTTCAAGAAGGACTATTCATTATAATACATCAGTTCCACACATTTACCCTGGTTCCATTTCGGACAACTGCACAAACATTTGCCATTTCACACATGTATGTAAACAAATTCCTTTCTTTAAAATTTCAATTCATTTTCTTTTTCAATTTACGTTTCTATACACTTTACGCAAATATTTGATTAAACAACTAAAACACTTCACATTTCGAACATGTACGTAAACTACTTCCTTTCTTGCAAATCTAACTTTTTTTTCTGGCTTCTAACTCAAATTTCTATACATTTTACACACTCTGTCGCTATACTTGCATAAAAAATTTCTTTCAGCTGCTAATATTTATTTCTTTTCCTTCCAGGGTTTACATTTTTCCACATTTCATTCACATTACAATTTCTATCTTTAAGTAACTTTCACCCTTTCTTTTTCACATAAAATGCCACCGAAAAAGAGAAGTCGCCTCGGCCGCCATACTGCAGCAGCAGCGGCGAAAAAGGCGAAGCGCAGCGCCATAAACGCTTCTGCTGTTGCTGCACAAAGGGCTTCAGAGGACCCACAACAAAGGGCCACTCGACTGGCTACAAACGCTGCGGCTACTGCTGCTTCAACATTTTCGACACATTCCCACAACTCAGACCAGCAACGTTCTACATTCCAGCGGAACAGTCGACGCCGCGGTCTGACGAGTCCAAACAGACCTTACTGCCATCTACGTGCTTTCAAGTATGAGCCCAACTTCAATTACTCGATGCACGCTGACATAAATATTGGGGAAATGTGCTTCAATTGCCAATTCTGCAATGCTAAAAAGTGGGCTGGGGAACCGCCTGCGATGTGCTGTTTAAACGGTAAGGTCAGCTTGCCCCCTCTTCGGGAGCTGCCAGACCCTTTGAAAGAATTACTTACTGGTTCCACCTCAAGGTCATCAAAATTCCTTCAACTCATCAGGAAATACAATTGTGCATTTCAGATGACTTCTTTCGGGGCTAACGTTGTCAGAGAAACTGGTTGGATGCCTACTTTCAAGGTCCAGGGCCAGGTGTACCACCTTATTGGGTCACTCCAGCCACTACAAAATTGCAAACCTTCGTTCCTTCAAATTTATGTCATTACAAATTACAATAGGCAACTTGATTTGCGTTTCAACGTAATTCCACAACCTGCAAACACTGACGCTGACAATTTCGACAGGGACGTGCTGCTCTCTCTGCAAAACATGCTTCATGACCACAACAGCTATATTCGCAGTTTCAAATACGCCTTGGAAACAACCCCTTCACCAACATTCACCATTGTCATCGATGCTGACAAAAGGCCTTCTGGGGAGCACGCGCGGCGATATAACGCTCCTTCGTGCAATGAAGTGGCCATAGTTCTCCATGGTGAACAGCACAAGCAGCGGGACATAGTTCTTCAAAGCTGCGACAGTGGTCTTCAGCGTATTAATGAGACGCATCGGTCATATGACGCCCTGCAGTATCCCTTTCTTTTTCCGTATGGAGAAGACGGGTACCATTTCGGCATTCCACACCACAAACCAAACGAGCCCTCGGCTGCGACATCTAAAACTGTTTCATGTATGGCTTTTTACTCATACCGCTTCATGACAAGGCATAATGATTTCAACCCCCTGCACAGATCACGGGAACTGTTTCACCAGTTTGCAGTTGACATGGCTGCAAAGATGGAGTCCAAGAGACTGGGCTTCATCAAATTGAATCAGAAGCAGCAGCGCTCAGACTCCTACATCCATTTGCGTGATGGCATCAGGAATGATACTGACGCCCGCAATATCGGCAAAATGTGCATTCTCCCCTCAACCTATACAGGGGGCCCACGGTACATGCACGAGCGAACACAAGACGCTATGACTTGCGTTCGGCATTATGGGCGACCCGATTTATTCATTACCTTTACATGTAACCCAAAGTGGGTTGAGGTAACGCGAGAACTTCTCCCAGGGCAGCAGTACTGTCATCGCCATGATATTATTGCAAGGGTTTTCAGGTAGAAACTGGCTAAGCTCATTCTTTTAATAAAAAAAGGCCAGGTTTTTGGGCCTGTTAACTGCCACATGTATACTGTTGAGTGGCAGAAAAGAGGGTTGCCACACGCGCACATTTTGCTTTGGTTGGTCAACAAAATAGACCCAACAGTTCTTGATGATCTCATTGCAGCAGAAATTCCGGACCCAACTGTTGACCGGAAGCTGTACGACATTGTGAAGGCGCACATGGTACACAGTCCGTGCGGTCCTGGTTTTTAAAAGTTCTCCTCATGCCACAAAGACCACGTGTGCACTAAACGGTACCCAAAGAGGTTCGTGGACGAGACCCAGACCGGCCGCGACGGATACCCACTGTACAGAAGAAGGCACCCTGACAATGGTGGATTCACTATAACGTTACGGGGTCATCAAGTGGATAATAGGTGGGTAGTGCCGTACTGTCCATTTCTGATGAAAACTTTTAACGCTCACATAAATGTGGAGTTCTGTCATTCAGTCAAGTCTATAAAGTATATATGTAAATATGTTAACAAGGGTTCTGACGCTGCCATGTTTGGCCTTCAAAAGGACAATAGCATGGACGAGGTGTCACAGTACATGGCAGGTCGGTACATAAGCAGTGGTGAAGCTTTTTGGCGGATATTCGGGTTTCCACTTCACCAAAGGCACCCCGCCATCATACAACTAGCGGTTCATTTGGAAAATGGCCAACGAACTTACTATACTGAACAGACTGCAGCTGATTTGGCGGCAAATCCAAAACAAACAACTTTGACCGGTTTCTTTAGGCTTTGCCAACTTGACACATTTGCTAAAACACTTTTATACCCTCAGGTCCCGTCCTACTACGTGTGGTCAAACAACAATTGGGTGCGTAGAAAGTCGGGTCAGGATGTTGAAGGACATCCTGGTGTCAAGTTTAACAGTTGTCTAGGAAGAGTCTACACTGTACCTCCAAACCAACATGACTGTTTTCACCTGCCCACAAAGTTTTCAAGACATCAGAACTGTTGATGGTGTATTATGTGATACTTTCCGTGAAGCCTGTTTTCGGCGTCGACTTTTGGAGGATGATTCACAATGGGGCGCCACTATGGCACAAGGTGTTTCATTAAAATCTCCTAAAAAAATCAGATCGCTTTTCGCTATTCTATTACTATGGTGTGACTTGGCTAATCCCGCCTCTTTATGGCTTACCTACAAAGATGATATGTCTGAAGATTTCCTGCGTCACGCTCAATCGCTACATCCATCAATGGAGGTCGGGTACACTGACCTCATTTACAACAGGGCGCTGCTTGAAATCGAAGATACTGTACTCGATATGGGAGGTAGTGCCTTGCCGGTCTATGGCCTACCTTCAACAAACCGGGAAGGCACAAACACTCTGTCTTCACATTTGCTGCGTGAGACATGTTTTAATGTTGACGAGCTTGCCGAGTACATAGCCGACAGTGAGCCAAAGCTCATTCCAGAACAGAAGTTCGCTTACAACTCCGTTGTTAATTCAGTCCGGGCCAAAGCTGGGGACATTTTTTTCCTGGACGCTCCTGGGGGCACTGGGAAAACTTTTGTCAACAAATTAATATTGGCTGATATTAGGCGAACAAAAGGCATTGCCCTAGCTGTGGAATCATCTGGAATTGCGGCTACTTTGTTGCCAGGCGGCAGGACAGCTCACTCTACTTTCAAACTCCCACTTGACTTAGCGAAGACTGAGACACCAATTTGCAACATCAGTAATAGCTCCGATCAGCCAGAAGTCTTCAGACGATGCAAGCTTATCGTTTGGGATGAATGCACGATGGCCCACAGAGGTGCTCTTGAGGCACTAGATAGATCTCTCAGAGACATCAAACACTCTTCAGCTCCCATTGGAGGCATAACACTTCTTCTTTCAGGGAACTTCCGACAAACACTTCCCGTTATTCCCAAAGGGACTAGAGCTGATGCTGTAAGTGCGTGTCTTAAGTCATCCACATTGAGGCCACTGGTGAAGACTCTCAAACTTCACACCAATATGCGTGCTCATATGCGACGTGATATCACATCAGCAGCATTTTCTCACACCCTCCTTGCACTTGGCGAAGGCAAAATACCAGGGGATGAAAATGGTAATATTGCCATCAATTCCATTTGTACCATTGTTAACACGCCTTCTGATCTCAGAGATGCAGTATTCCCAGATCTACAAGCTAATTATCAGAATATGGATTGGATTGGCCAAAGGGCTATTCTGGCCCCGAGGAATAAAACTATTCACCATATTAATGATGAAATGCTAAAACTCATTCCTGGGGATGTCTATGTATATAAGTCTATCGATACAACTCCTGACCCAGACGACGTCATCAATTATCCAATAGAGGTACTCAATTCCTTTGAGCCCCCCGGACTACCACCACACATTCTCAAACTTAAAGTTGGTGACCCTATAATGCTCATTAGAAATTTGGTTCCCCAAAACAATGTAATGGCACACGTTTGATCGTTAAGTCCTTATCTCCCAATCTGATTGAGGCCACCATTATCACAGGGTGCGGTCGAGGCAACGTTGTGCTCATACCTAGGATGCATCTTTTCCCATCAGGAGCAGACCTACCTTTCATATTTCGGAGGTCCCAGTTCCCAGTAAGGCCATGTTTCGCAATGTCAATTAACAAAGCGCAGGGTCAAACACTGTCTGTGGCAGGAATACATTTGGGAGAGCCATGTTTCTCTCATGGTCAGCTTTATGTTGGCTGCTCGCGTGTCGGCAGCAACAGTGATGCTTTCGCATTCCTTCCACAACGAAAAACAAAAAACATTGTGTACAAGGAGGTTTTATAGGATTACTACGTTTCATCATTTTCAAACACGTTAGTATTTCACTTACATACGACTCTCTTTTATGACGGCATTTACATTTCTAGGCGATTCATAACATTAATTCACACTTAACCAACACCTGTCCTTCGCTCAACTCTATTTCTATCCATTCATCATCAAACCACCAGCCTCATCTTCTATATCCAACGTACATGACACATCTACCCCCCTACATCTACACTCTCACTGTTAAAGTTTACATGAGCGACAACACGATCGCAACATACACTTTCGAAACTAATCAACAGATCATTTTATACAACAACAAATTTAATCAAAACGCCCATCAAGGAATACATCTCCACCACTGTATTGTGATTCACCTAATCAGCACCACTACAGTCTTGCCGGTCTGACATATGGTGAGTTGATGCTATTGTTCTATATTTTATAAATTACACATATTTACTTACCCATGCTTCATTCCTCTCTTGCCTACATATGAAATCCACTCTCTTTTAACACAGCATCAAGTTTTGTAACAGCACATCCGCTGCCGTTCGTGCAAAACGAAGATACCCTATTCACCGTTTTACATCGCCTTCCACGACTATCAAATTCTTACAATTATGAGAACAATAACATGGCTCTTTTCAAGGCAACCTCGCATTCAATTCTTACACCATTCTACGAGGGGGTAGGAACACCTTTACACGGCTTTCTATACACTTACAAATAGATTCATTCGCCGTAAACTTATATCAATATTTGCCTGAATAATTATCATAATTCAGTGCAATCATTAACAGTACTTTCAAGCAATTCAGCCCCGAGCAACGCCGGGCAATTCTGCTAGTATAAGATAAAGCTCGAAATCACAAGATTGCTCCATGTCTGTAAGTAAAAGGCACAAACTAAAAACTTCTCAACGTTGAAATTTCAAATCAAGTAACTATAAAATACAACTACGTTTTCGTACCATTTATGACTTTTGACCGATTATAACAATTCTATACACTCCCTGAAAAATAGAGCTTGATATAAAATTAGAAAACAAAAACTGTTATTATTACATTCATGACTATATTATAGCAAAAGCAAAATAGACCAGTCTTTGTTGCATAATCTATCACGAATATCTAAACATATTTTGGAAAATATTGCATGACCTGTGTTAAATATGAGTGCTTACATACAATAACGCAGACAGTAAAATAAATTATTCGTGTACGCTCAAGTTCGAACGTCGCTTTAATACAGAATGCGTAACATTAAATGCATCTATTTCTGTTTAAATCTCAATCTATCTATCTGTGTGTGCGTGCGTGCGTGTGTGTGTGTGTGTCTGTGTGTGTGTGCGCGTGTGTGTGTGTGTAAGTGTGCGCGCACGTTTTATGGTCTTTGAACAGATTTGTTCAGTTGTACTGTCTTCAGCCTTTCTCTGACATCCATAGATTTCTTAACCGTATTCATTTACTTTTAATTTTATGTCAGTTCTTTCTAACTCAGTAGATTCTTCTTCTTCTTCTTCTTCTTCTTCTTCTTCTTCTTCTTCTCTTCTTCTTCTTCTTCTTCTTCTTCTTCTTCTTCTTCTTCTTCTTCTTCTTCTTC
>NC_043001.1:59870082-59885082 GCF_006345805.1 Octopus sinensis
AGTCCTGGTGTTTTTGTTATGTATTTGTCTGAATATTTTTTATCATGCCTAATGCGCTTACTATGATAAAAATTGTTTCTGTTTTTAGATTCCACATTCGAGTTACTTCTATTTCCAAGTCTTTGTATTTTGAAATTCTCCATTTCTTTTAGAGACACGTTGTCATCTGCTGGTATTGATATGTCAATTAGAAAGCATTTTTTTCTTCATGATCTCTGACAACTTTATCTGGCCTGTTGGCATTAATTTCTCTATCTGTGTGTATTGGCATATCTTAGAGTATGGTTGCTTTCTCGTTTTCTGTGACCTTTTTCTGGTGTGTGCCTATACACTCTTTTTTCTCTTGTTATTCCATAATGTCATAGCTTACAGTGTATGTCATTATTTTTCTTGTTTTCCTGTCTATTTTGGTTAGTTCATTTAGTGTCCAGTTAAGAATATTGTAACTGTAACCTATAACTGGGACAGCTAAGGTGTTAATATCTATTATCTTGTTTTTAGCATTGAGCTCTGTTTTTAGTATTGATCTTACTCGTCTATAGTATTCTTTCTTTATTTTCTCTTTCATTTGTGTGTTGTATCTTATCTAGTTCATGGATTTCTAAACATTTGTAAGTTTGGCTTTGGTCTAATTCTCTTATTCCATTGGCTTTATCTAGTGTGATGTTGCTACTCTTAACTAGTTTTCCTCTTTTCATGGTTACTTTGGCGCATTTTTCTAATCCAAATTTCATAACTATTTCTTTGGTAAATCCATGAACTGTCTGTAGTAGTTTTTCCAGCTGTTTGTCATTTGTAGCGTATAGTTTTAGGTCATCCATATATAAAAGTTGGCTGATTGTATTGCCATAACATTTGTATCCGCATTTAGCATATCAGATAGAGGTGACAGTGCCAAGCGGAAAAAGATTGGAGAGAGCGTGTCACCATGGAATATTCCTCTTCTACTGGGGATGGTTTTGGTTTTCACGAATCCCTCTTTTGTTTGGAGCTGTAGCACTGTTTGCCATTTATTCATAGTGTCCTATGTAATTTATAATTGTTGATGCTACCTTGTTAATGGGTAGTGTTTCGAGGATCCACGTGTGGGGAATGCTATCAAACGCCTTTCAATAGTCGATCCAGGCCATACTGAAGTCTTTCTTCTTTCTGCGGCTGTCTTCAGTTATCGCCTTATTGATCATTAGTTGATCTTTACAGTCATATGAGCCCTTGCAGCAACTTTTCTGCTCTTTTGGAAACAGGTTGTTTTCGTCCAGGTGCTTGTTCAATCTTTGCGATATTACTGCAGTAAAGGCTTTGTACACTGTAGGGAGACAGGTAATAGGTCTGTAGATTTGTGGTTTTGCCGTTTCATTGGTTTGGGAGTGAAGATAGTTTCCCCTTTCTTGAGCCATTCAGGCACTGTCTCTGGCTCTGCCAGTATGTCGTTAAATTTCTAGCCAGCTTTTACTGCATTTCTGTCAGATATGTCAACCAGAAGTTGGGGATCTTGTCGTACCCAGGTCCCTTCCAGTTGCTTAGTCTTTGCAGTGCCTGGGTGACCTCTTCAGTTGTTATGGGGTCCAGAGTTGCTCAGGTGCTAAGTTTGTTGTTTTAATAGTCCTTTTCTCTGGTTGTTCATTCACCGACCACATTTCTTTCCAGAATTCTTCTGCCGTTGGTGCTGCAGTGATGTCTATTTTATTTTTCCCAAGTTCTTGGTAGAACTTTTTGGGGTTGGAGTTGAACTATTTGTTTTGCTCAAAGAAACGTTGCCGCTTCTCATACCGGCGCATCTTTTGTGCTTTGGCAAGGATATCTTGCTTTAGCTTTTCTTTTATCTCAGGTAAATTTTCTCTGTGATGTTGTATTTGCACAGTATTTTTATTTTCTTTTTGTTGCTTAGTAGCGTTGATTGTGTATTAATTTCGTTAAGAATCGATAGATCTTTTCTAATGTTTTGTATTGGGGGGGGGGGGTATTTATGGTGGTACTCCTGTTTGGATGGGTTTGAGGGAGTATCCAGCTTCTTTTGTTGCGGCAGTGGCTGCTGCATATATTATGTCATTTAGCTCAGTGATATTGCTATTTCTTTCAGTGACTACAAGTTCCCTGACGGCCAGGTTTATGCTATTATCATTGATGTTGTTTTGTTGTCTATTTTGATTTTTGGGACGTATAGTCGGTGGTCCATTCTGATATCTGTGGTTTTCAGTTCTTTGATTATTCTAGTTTTTATAGTATCTTAATCATTAGGTTCCTCTTCGTTGTTTCCAGGTTTTAGATCTGTTTCACTTTCTTTCTCATTCGTATGTTTGTCTGTAATATTTTGGTTTGATGCTTTTTGTACATTATTTTGCATCCCTACGGTCTGGAATTTTTGTTTTTTGTCTTCGTGTTTTACTATCTCAGTGCTTTTATTATTTGGCATTGTTGTGTGGCTTCTATCTACATTTTCCTGATGTATTTTTCCTTTTAAATGTTCTATTTCTATTTCTGATATTTTTTTGCGTTGTGAATATATCTTCGTATGTTAGCTATTTTATTAGGGTTCATTGTTGTATCGAAGTGTTTATGTTGGTTATTTTTCTTCCAGATTTTAGAAGTATATGTTGAGGTGTTTTCGTTCTGTGGGTAGAGCACTGCTGTAAAGTAAGCGTGTAGGATTGAAATATATTCCTCACGTGTCCATTTATGGCTTTTTGCTTTTATTTGCGGGACATGAAGAATAACATCCGGCCCTTTATTTTGACGGTCGTCATTTTCGTAGGGTAACGGTTCGTTCATTTCTGTTGTCACATTATTTTGCACGTGTAGTTTTTCGTACTTTTTATGTAACAAGTTTAAAGTACGCACTTCCCGATTGTTATTCTTGGGTTGAATAATACTGGTATTTAATTTATTTGTACATGGTGTTTCGGGCCAGAGAAAGTCTGGTGTTGATGGATCGTAATGTATCAAGAATGTTTACATGTGCTGTGCGAGAGGTGGGGATGATATCGAGTATACATCATTTCATTTGGAAAATAGTAATAAATTTCAATGAGTATTACTTATTCGGATATAGTCCAATCCTTTGTCAGCTATTTTTTGGAACCATGCGATGTCTTTATTTCCGATGTTTGTGGATAGATTTCGGAGCACACTTTATCGCTCTCACATGTCAAACGTTCCCGGTGTCTTTTGTTTAATGCCCCAAGTGTCTTTCTGTTAAACGTCCCCATTATTATTATTATTTTCACTATCATTATTATTGTTGTTGTTGTTGTTGTTGTTGTTGTTGTTGTTCTTCTTCTTCTTCTTCTTCTTCTTCTTCTTCTTCTTCTCTTCTTCTTCTTCTTATTATTATTATTATTATTATCATTGTTATTTATCCATTTATATTGCATTATATTAGCACAGGTCGATACAGTCGGAGAAGGAAGCTTGATTAAGTCATTATTTCAGAAAAGGTGGCCTAAAGCTGATTCGAAACTATTTGAACACGATCTTGTTCGCGTGTAATAGCTTTCACTGTTTCATTTTGCATCCATTTCTACACAAACCTAAATGTTTATAGTTAAAAAAACCTGCAAGCGCACAAATCATGAATTATGTTCTGTTATTTCCAAACTTTAGCTTCAAGATGTTGAATTCAATTATTATTATAACTGTGTGTGTGTGATTGCGATGGTTTTTGTAGAGTGAATAGCAACAATTAGGCACACATCCATATATGCATTAAACACGCATATGCATGTCTGTGTGTATGTGTGTGGGGTGGGTGTGTCTGTCTATATCTTATATCATTCAAAGAAGAATAATGGAATTTAGCATTTGAAGCCAAATATAATTTATAATTCTAAATAAAATAAATTTAATTTGCCTGATATGTAGGCAAACTGAAACGGGGTCACGAGAAAAAGATCGCATACAATGTGTTAAGCAATGGCGAATCAACACGTGTACAATATAATGAAATTATACAGATTTTACAGCACTAAAATATATCCTGACAGTTTTTCAAGAAGGTGAAAGGCTGGATGAAAATTAATGCTTATTGTTTTCTAAACAAACCTACATTATTCAGAAAATTCTAATTTCTCCGGAGTTTATTAAAAACATCGGTAGGACATTTTCTAAAGTCTTGTAGCATGGCGTGAATATGTATGTATGTATGTATATATCAATCTATCTATCTATGTTTCTATCTATCTACCTACCTATTTATCGATATATATATATATACATATATAAACACACAGAGAAAGAGAATGAGAAAGAGAAAGAGAGAGAGAGAGAGAGAGAGAGAGAGAGAGAGAGAGAGAGAGAGAGATAATATAGATATGTAAGATTTTCTAGTCTTATACATCTTATTCATATAGCCTGGCGCAAATATATGAAAAGAAACCAGGAATTCGAGCAGAAAGTCTGCTTATATTTATTGATCAGCTGGACGATAACCAATATCGAAATATAATATATATATCGCAATCGCATTGTATTATTAAGTATTAGGCTTAATTGATATAAAAATATATTAGTTATATGGAAAATAGTTCATTGGATCGATATTCTATTTTTATGCAATCCATATTGTTAACGGAAGCAATCGATATTTTTGGTCATCTGACTATCGAATTATTTATAATTGCCTTACCTTTAACATATGACTCACTATTCATTTAGCATGTTTTTGGAAATGTAGAATCTACGCAAACAAGTTGTGTAGTCGCTGATATATAAACTTGAAATTTTGTTTGATAATACATATTGACAAATTTATATAACTTTTTCGTAAATAGAGGTTAATGATATTTAGTTCTTCAATATAGTTCTTAGGGTCTGTAGCATAAGTGGGGTACACAAAGGAGGCATAGGGGGAAGATGGCCTCGGACATCCATTTAAGGAGTGGAATTAAAATTAAATTCTTTTGAAATTTGAAATTAACTCTTAATTTCATTGTAAAAACTGTTTTACTATATACAGGTTGGTTTATATTTTTATCCCTGTCGAAACAAACTAGACCAGTTTCGAGAACTTGTTACATGCGAAGAGTGTGCGTAATGAGGATTAAGTTTATACAAATTAGCGATAAATCTCTGAATATTGAACAGGAATTTCTGGAATTCATAAAGTCTGCTTGCCACATAACAAACGACATTGTTTTAACATTAAAACTTTTTGTCTATGCCCATATGCGTAATTAAATACTCGAAAATAGATAATCAACAAATCGAATATGATTAGTTCCAGGAAATCTGACCCCTCACGAGAATGTGTAATATAAATCGAAGATAACATTTTATTTCAATACGATTTTTAGTTTAACCGCAAAACGCTTTTGGGGTTTCTGTTAGACTGAGTAATGCTTGATTCACTTATCGTGTGCATAAAGTTATAAAGATATAGAAATATATAAATTATTTTAAAATGATGCTAAATGCTCTACTGGATCGCTAATTGCACTAGTATATATATATATATATATAATATATATATATATATATACATATGTGTGTGTGTGTGTGTGTGTGTGTGTGTGTGTGTGTGTGAGTTTGTGTGTGCAACAGTAAATCCATGCACGTTTTTTCTTCCTACCTTTTTCCCCCTCTCTTCTGTTTCCGTAGATGGGCCTAGGCTCGAAACGTATAAGGCTTCGTAAGCGGGGAATAATACACCTTGTTTATTGTTACTTCACCTCCCTCTGTCTTGTTTTTTGCATCATCTTGAACCAAATACACGCATATACACACGCGCGCAAGCTCACGTACCCACGCAGAGACACACAGTCCCTCACAGACACAAACAGATACACATACACGCGCATACACATTACGTATGTAAATTAAATGCATCATGCTTATCGATAAGTGCATTATGCATGTTAGATTTACATTACACATTCACGTAAATGGACAGATTTCTCAGAACTAATTAAATTCCATACGTTGATCGTCTGTTTTCGAGTATGTAATTACCTATATGAGCATAGCTTATATATATATATATATATATATATATATTAATAAATATCAGGGTAGCAAAAAAATTCTAGAAAAAATTCTCCGCTATCAGCGGTCTAGTGAGAAAGAAAGAAATAAGTCAAAGACTATATAATATACACTCAACAATATAGGAATGGCCCTGATAGGCCATTCGACTCACTAGAAAGAGCAGCCAAACTCAAACTGCTAAATAGTTGTAATTCTGAAATTGGAAGAGAAATAAAAACATTTACCCTTTTTCATCTCTGGACTATGCAAAGTTTCGACAAACTTAGGTAAACAAATTAATTAAATTAAATTAAATTTGCTTACAACTGGCGTGTCTCATCAGCAGAGAAGCCTAGGACGAGAATATGTCCACGAGGCTACAGCAAGGAAGCCTCAAGCCAATATGCTCTAAATTTTCAAGTAGATTACGGATAATGACTACAAAATATAGTTGTTTTACATGAAAGCGAAATTTCCTGTCAGAAACAGCCACATAAATAGTGTATGCAAATTGAAGGAAGACGTTGGAACTTCCCTCTGGAAGTTTATTTTATTCAACAGCAAGTGGTGCTATTGTTTTGAGAGAAGTATGACTGGTACATTCAAAAATGGCAATATAATACCTACTTTAAACATACAGTTAAAGGAATGTATTTACTACGTAATTACAGTGTCCGACCATTCTGAAATTGACTTCAGGTAACGAAAAGAAGACATAAAGAGTTTGACTTCAGTTCACGAATATTGCTTTTAATCTTTAACAGTTTACTGTGAAAAGATTTCGCGTTCGAAATATCATAATGGATGGGTAAAATAAGCATCCTTAAAGTGAAACAACGCATTGGTAAGTAAACAAAAGTATCAAGAAATAGAAGAGAGGAAAGGGAACATCACCTTTCAAGTAACTCAGAATAGGTAAAGGCAAGCTCGCCAAAGTTTAATGCAGATTAAATATGGAGATTAAGATTGTATGGTATTCGATTTTCATCGCAAATAATGTTCCTAGTCAATTTAATCGCTGTGGTAGATGGAGAGGCGAAATAAATAGACAAAATCCTTTTACTTTTAATAATATTTTCTAGCCAAGTGATAATACAGAAGTCCAAAATATAAATAATTAATAAATAAGATGTGAAAACCACTAAAACATATGTTCTCTAATGCCAATATATGAACATATAGATTTAAAAAGTACTGAAGGCCCTACATACAAAAAAGCTATGTACATACAACGAATTAGATAAAACAAACCGTGTGAACCACATTTTTTCCGGTTTATCCATTTACGTGGTTTATCCATTTAGTGTGTGACCATCCTTGGGACATAAATAATGTTTATGTAAAATTTGGTGAAAATCGGAGAATTGTGGAAATGTACGCGTTAATCAATATCATACACATATTGTGATGTATATATACTAGATTACCTTACTTAGATTGCCTTTTCCATATGTTGATATTACTGTAAATCTTTTGTGAAACAAAAATGGAATGACGATTATTGAGTGAAATTTACAAAAATATTATCGTCATGAATATGGTGCTTCTGAAATAAAATACTGATATTTCGATAATTTGACGATGCCAGCAAGAATATATCTTACGTTATCCGACTTTTTGAAATCGTCAGGTAAACTTCAAATATTGCACGAAGGTTCAAATGGTAGTTACATTATCGATTTCGAAAAGAAGAAAAGCAAAGTGGAATTTGAACTCAGAACGTGAACATGGAGGAAATGGCGTTAAACGTTTTGCTCAGCGTGTTACGAGGGGCGTTCAATAGGTAATGCCCCTGACCCACTTGCAGTTGTTTGATGATCTAGCTGAAATTTTGCATGTGCACTTATTTATACCTCTATAGATTAAATGGTGAATTTCAGCTCTGAACTAATTGTGGTTTCTGATTTACAGGTGTTTGAACTGAGTCAAGTGTGAAATGGAGCCTGTTGAGTGTCGAGCAGTGGATCCGGTTTTTGTATTTGAAAGGACGCACACCACGGGAGACTTTTGATGAAATGAAAGTAACTTATGGTGATGATGCCCCATCATATGACCTTGTAAAACGCTGGCATTGTGAATTCAAACATAGTCGGAACTCTGTAGAAACAGCTCCCAGATCTGGTCGCCCCCTTCTGCCGTCGATGAGACGTCTGTCCGTCAAGTTGAGGCTGCCATTTTGGAAGGTCAACGCATAACTATTCGCCAAATAGCCCTTGAGGTCAAGATTAATACCGGGTCTGTGGAAACTATCATTCATGACCATTTGCATATGCAAAAGGTGTCTGCTAGATGGATTTCCAGGTTGCTCACACCCTTCCCGAAGCAAGAACGCGTCGAGTGCTCAAGGATGAATTTGGAGATGTGCCAAGAAGATGAGTCAAAAGTTTTCAAAAGACTGATCACACAGGATAAAACCTGGGTCCATCACGATGATCCATAGACCAAAGCCCAGTCAATGCAGTGAAAGCACCGTGACTCACCTCATCCAAAGAAGGCAAGGGTGCAGCCCTCCGCTAACAAGGTTATGCTCACGGTCTTCTGGGACCAAGACAGAGTAGTGATGACAGATGTCCTGGCAAAGGGTACCACAATTACAGGAGCCTATTATGCTTCACTTTTGAGGAAATTAAGAGAAGCTATCAAAATCAAGAGGCGGGGCAAGATCAGCAAAGGCATCCTCCTCCTGCAGGACAACGCTCCGGTCCACAACTCGCGTGTCGCCAGATCAGAAGCACAGGTGTACAGCTATGAACTCCTCCCCTTGCACCCTCTGATTTTCATCTCTTCCCAGCCATGAAGTTGATTTTGAAAGGAAAGCGTTTCCTAGATGATGCAGCCTTGATTTCTGAAGTCACGTCGTGGTTGGAGGACCAAGCTGGGGTCTTCTACAAAAACGGTCTCAAACGATGGGAGAAATGCATAATTCTGGGTAGTTCCTATGTAGGAAAAGACTAATAACTGTGCCAAGTGTCGTTGCTCTACTGCTATGGGAAGTGGGTCAGGGGCATTACTTATTGAACGCCCCTCGTAACAATTCTGCCATTTCGCCGTCTTACTTAAACATCGCAGAAGAAGTGGAGTTAGTACAAAATATCTACGAATCCAAATAACAATAGCGAAATGTAATTTACACATATTACGAACATTTAAACATTAATTAAAGCTACAGCTGATACATACATACGTAAATGCATACAAACACACACATATATATCTATAACTATACATACATACATATATATATATATATACATACACACACACACACACACACACACATATATATATATATATATATATATATATATATACGGACTGCTGAATTTAGGGAAAAGAAATTACAAAAGAATCAGTGTTAATTATTTTAATCATCATGTTCCCTTCTCAGGTTAAAGAGAGAAAGATATAGAGAGAGAGAGAGGGAGCGAGAGAGAGAGAGAGAGAGAGAGAGAGAGAGAGAGAGAGAGAGAGAGAGAGAGAGAGAGAAAGAATGTGCAGAAATTAAATGAAATGGAAAAATACCTAGCTAGTTCGACATTCCTATGATAGCACTAAAATACTGATATAGGCAATGGATGAACTGTCCAAAACAAAATAAATCCGAAAATGTAGTGTGTAGATAAAGCTTGTGTTGTTTCTCCCAGCATTAATATCATCTTAGCGATAACATCTTAACTGTTATATATCTAGTTCCCACCATCGGAATTATAGAAAAATGTACAAACAATATTTTCAATACAATACTATACATACATACATATATATATATATATATATATTATATATATATATTATATATATATATATATTATATATATATATATATATATATATATATATATATAATATATATATATATATATCAAAAGGATGTTATAATACTATTCCACATATATGAAAAATGTCAAACAAGAATCCAATATACCTCCATCATCGGCTGCCCCAGAGATATCATTATGGTTTTGTTACCTAGGCAGTACCATTCAATCCGGCGGTGTCAACAAACATACCAAGGAAACCAAAACTCTCAAACACGTTTACCCTATATACAACCGTATCGGTAAATAAATTCAATAAGTAAATTACAACCAACTAATAAATGCGTTATTAAACAACGACTTATCCTTTAAGTCATACAAGAAGTAAATTTCCTAACGCCTTCCGTAGTATAATATAAAAATGGAAGCTTAATTTTAAGTTTATTCAATCAATCAATGTATAGGCAGTATTAAGCACTTACTTTAATAAAACTACTAAGAAACACATAAACTAAAGTACATCGTATCGGTATTAATAATAAACCTGCAATAACTAAATTATATGCTAAATCGCAACCAATCTTTAATTCCATACAAATAATAATCCCACAAGTTTTCCACAGGTACTACTATAATTAAAAAAATTTAAAGCGTTATATATATCTCCCCAAAACAAAACAAACCCGATTGAATTTAATTTAACTAAAAATATAATAATTATGAGTGAAATACATTATTTCATCATTCAAATGTTAATAATAAAACAGTACATACTTATTAACATATCACAACTACAAGCTATAATATTAAATTACCAATAATTAATAGAAACATTAAATTCTATTAAATAGGAACTAATAAAAGTACTTGCAATTAACTATTATTATAAAACCTTGCTATGTTTAACGTTAATTAAAACTGCTTATAAGATTAAAAAACTACAGGTATTAACACATGTTTTATCAGACATGCGGTACTATCACCAAGAATTTAAAAGGACTATCTTAACTATTGATAACGAAGTGTATAATTACTATTTCCTCAGTACTCTCAGATAATGTTGGTGATGTAGTAAGCAAATAACTCGAATCATAAACATTCTAAATCCTTACATACAATTGATCAGTTGAAGACAATATATTACCCCATATTTACTTAAAATTACAATTTTCCCACCTACACAGCGATTAAAAGTTTTAACCAACTTACCATATTTATACTCTTGTTTTACTAAATCTCTTAACAGTTTATTTATTCTTTCCAAACATTTATTAGCATTATTGATAATAGTACTATATCTAACAAGTTGCCCTGCAAAAACACCATAACCAATAAAGAAAAAGGAATTCTACTACTGATTCATGGCATTGAAGCCACTTGGAAACTAAAATATGTTTTATTGTAAATGTCATTACATATTTCATTATTATCCTTGATTACTAGATTGACATCTAAATAATTAATATTTCGTATATTGTTGCCATTTCTGGTGGCTATAAGCTCACAAGGGTATATTTTTCTGAGTAAAATTTCAAAGAAACCATAATTAGGTATAAATATATCATCTATGTATTCATTAAGCTGCTTAAGTAAATGCTTCTTTTTCCTGGTACAAAGGTATTTAAGAAAAAGTAGCTCACATGACGAAAGATAAAGGTCCACCAATAAGGGGCTACAATTGCTACCCATTGGAATTCCTCTAATCTGCTCAAACACCTTACCCGCAAACATTACAAACGAATTATTTATAATAAAACTAACCATTTCTTACATCTTTCTTTTACTTGTATTAGTATATCCCTTATAATAGCAATTTGACAAAAAAGGTTCACCATTCTTAAATTGTGGTTTCTTTGGTATCTTTGTCCCCAAACAACAGCTAATGATGGATGTATGTCTTTCTTACCCTCGCTCGTTTTGCATATAAGATCGTCTTTAAAAATTGCACGTGATTAATATAATTATACATCTAATTTTGTGGAATATGCAGACGCATTTCTTCCTCATTTCAAAAATAATTTTACGTACGTACATTCACTTATAAAACGCACATTTGATCATGCAAACACGATTATATCTTTGTAAGCAACGTTAACACACACAAACACACACACACACACGTTTGTATGTTTGTGTGTGTGAAAAAGAAAGAAAAAAAGGAAGAAATGAGAATATTCAATAATGTAAGTAGAATATCAATATTGGTAACTCTGAGTTATTCGGATAGTCAGACAAGCCCAGTGCAATGAATGTAAAAGTACTCAAAATAAGTACTCAGCAAATGAAAACGTAACGCAAGTATCTGATTGGCTGCGTAAGCAAAGATAACTTCGGATGAATGAATTTGATTGCACTTGCTCCATGAAGAAGAAATAGATTAATAAATAACGTTGTAATTAATTCAGTTAAGTGTTATACATCTAATGCATTCGTAGAATGCCGCTGACGTTAGGATTCTACAATGTCAAAGAATGACTAGAAAGAAAAGCCGCTGAAAAAAGATAATCAGATTAAGCGAAGAAAAGGTTAACCTAAAGCCTTTTTCAAATTTAATTTTCATTCACAAGGCTATGTATGATAACAAAAGAGGGCTTCATCGTGGAACAAACGAAATATTTAGACTTAAAACTTACAGGAAAAATAGAATTATCAGAAACTTCTGTGCATTATCTGTATTTATGTGTTTATTTTATAAATCTACGTACGAATGTTCTTAGTTTTTTTAAAAACATATTCAAAATGTCATAAAGTGAATTCAAGTTGTTGTCATACCGCAGTGATATTAATATATATTCTATTAAGCAAAGATGATACTTCATATTTCTAGAATTCCCATCCTTCTGTATGCAAGCTAGGCTCAACCATTTTTTATTGAGCAAGTAAAATTTTCTGTTAATCCGGTATGGGAATTCGGTTGTAGACAGATCAATAACGATACACACACAAAATAATATATATGTATTGGGTGTCTAAGTGAGTTAATGCATATGTATGTACGAAGCAGTACAAAGTCAGTTCACACTAGCATGAGCGATGTGGCAGCATTAAATTTTCGACGACAAGTCACATTGATCATCGCATTTAAAAGGGAAAAAAGGCGGTCTCTAGTTTAGTCTCAACATATCTATCAGTTTTTAGCATAATGACTGTTTTCGCTTTAATTCTTTCATTCGTAAAAAAACCCATTAAATTGCAAATAACCATTTGGTTTCATTAAAGCATAAGAGTGAGGCAAACTTGGGTTGAGAATGTTGCACAGCTTTAGAGATTTGAATACTTTCCGTTGATACACACCTTTTTGCATGTTCACTCATTGCTTTTTAAGTCTGAGTTTGATTTACTGTTAAAGAAATACAGTGGGAGGAAACATGTCAGCTCAATAGAGAATCTGTTACCTCAAACACATTACAGTCACATACAGATTACGAAACACATATTCCACTTTATTTCTTTAGTGTTTTCTTATGTAATTTTTTCATTCGTCTATGTACACATGTCATGTATGAATGTGTATATGTGTACACATATTTAGAATGCGTGTGCATTCCCGCACATATATTTAGTACACTCACGCAAAGCATTTCGAAGCATACGGTCAATATGAATGTAAGTATTTTATTTTTGATACCCAACTTTTATTTTTGATACCCAAAAGTCTATTGAATATTAAAAATTTCCCCCAATAGATTGTGTGAAACAACATATCAAAATGATATCTAAGTGACATCACCAGGGTACTAGACTTGGTATTTCTGAGTGAATTTGTCTTTTTTCGTGGCAGATATCACTACAAGTATTTGAAGCGGGCCCAAAATTTTGTTCCTAATTATATAAAGTCTGCAAAGATTAATTTCCTAATGTATGCTGAGACATGCTAAACTGGAATTAATTGAGTGCAAGCACACGAGCAAGGACATTCTATTTAAAAATGCGTACATTCATACTTAACACACTGATGTGCACTAGAACGGCGTGAAGTATTAGCTGAGGGACACTGTCACAGAGAAAGGTTTCACTCTAAAGATTTTGCACGAACTGGGCTCCAGGTTAATTCATCAAATTATCAGATAATATTTCAGTGTCGTATAAGGAAGCATAGATATATTTCTTGGTTTGTGAATAAATTTTGTAATGCGGTAGACACCTGGAACTCGCTTTCTGAGATAATCAGCAGCTGCATCGTCGCATTTGATGTTTTGGAAAGAGGGAAGAGTCACAAGGAGCAATATCTGGTGAATGCAGTGGCTGTAGGACCTGGTGAATGATGTGTCTAGCCAAAAACTTCTGCATAAGCTGCGCTGAATTGGCATGTGCGTTGTCATGGTGCAACTGCCACTTACCGGACGCATGCAATTGTGGCTTTTCCCGACGAAGAGCATCCCTAAAACACCGCAAAACGTCCCGGTAGTACTCTTTGTTTACTGTCTGATCAGGTGGAGTATACGCTTAATGAACAATCCCCTTGTAGTCGAAGAGAATTGTCAATAGTGTCTTCACATTGCTTCGACCCATTTGTGCTTTCTTCGGTTCAAAAGAGTTTGTGGTCTTCTACTGCGAAAAAAAAGTGAGCCTTTGTTTCGAGGTCATAGACATACACCCACGCTTCATCATCCGTTATGACTGTTTTCAAAAGTTTTCATCGTTCTAGACATATTGAAGATCTTGTGCAACTGAAATTCGAGTGTCTTTTCGGTCAGCTGAAAACAGTTTTGGCACAAACTTGGCAAGCACGCGTCTCATACCCAAATTTTCAGTTACAATGGACTGGGCTGAACAGTAACTAATCTGCACATCCTCTGATAACTAACGGATGGTGAATCCACGACTTCTCCTCATAGCTGCACGCACATCTGCGTTGATTTTCTCAGTTCTGTTGGTTGCGAGTCTCCTAAAATGTTCTTCACTATCGACATTTTTTCGGCCATCTGGAAACGCCTGAACCACTCGTACACTTGTTTGCGGCTCATATACTCCTCACCATACGCTTTCTGCAACTCAGCGTAGGCCTCTGAAAAGGTGACGTCAGGATTTTGGCAAAATTGTCTGCAAATTCTCTGCTCAACTTCCCCTGTAATGATCATGCGACGATCACACGCTACACACGTTCCTTCCAAGCACTGCAGTAAACAGCAGCAGTGAGCTAGAATGTTAAAACTTAGCGCGCATGCACAGCAGAATTCAATGTCAATCTGTAACAAGCGGCTTTATTCTACACATTTATCTTCGTTACTATAGCAAAAGTACAGATACTTATTGATAAGACTACGTATGCATATATATATAT
>NC_043001.1:59890082-59945082 GCF_006345805.1 Octopus sinensis
CATATCTATTAATATATATTTTCGCATTTTAAGTAGAAAGTTATAACTGTATGAGTATGATTGCTAAATCTGAGTTTATATCTTAATTCTTATAATATATATATATATATTATATATATATATATATATATATATATATATAATATATATATATATATATATATATATCAGAGAATGAATTTCTGTTTGTTTGCTTGCTTGTCTGTCGAAATGGAAGTAAAATCAGCATATGTGTAGGTGTAGTCTCACCCTAGTTCAGATTCGAAAATGTCTGTCAAAGTGAAAACAATGACTGCAAATGTATAGGAGTAGTGTCACTGTGGTTCAGATTCAACATTGAATCTTTCTATTCTCTTGGGCATACGGCGTATCAAGTTAAATAATACCAATTAGGGCTATATAAGTAGTAATGACGCCTTCTGGCATGTATTTGGATTCCTAATCGATGAACGGCACCCAGCCATTCAACAACTGTGCATTTAGAAAATTGTCGAAGTGTTTACTTCACTGCTTAGAGAGCAGCAATCAAGTTTCAAATCCAATGGATCCTACTTTAGCAGCCTTGTTCAATACTTGTCGGGGTGGGGGAGCAATTTTGTAAAACCGCTGCTATATCACTAGTTGCCTTCTCATTACACATAGAGTAATATTAAATGGAATGGACGCAAAATAGGCACAAAGGTTCAGGGTCATTTTAGGATTAAGTTTAGTACGACAATTGGTAGAGTATATACTTTACATCCTAACGAAAATGAATGCTTTCATCTCAGAATGCTTCTTCGTGTAAAAAGAGGACCAACTTCTTGGAAAGGTTGAAAGAAGTTGATGGTGAGATTTGCAGAACATATTGAGAAGCGTGTTTGAAGTTGTTTGCTTTCAAATGATCAGCAATAGGAAGTAACCATTGAAGAATATTCAATATCAAAAGTGCCAAAGTTTTAAGAGGTCTTTTTGCTATTATTCTCAAAAATTGTGAAATAAGTAATTCTGTTGAACTGTGGAATAAATTCAGAAATGATCTTGCTGAAGATTTTAGGCACCAAGTTCGGTTGCGTAATTATGAGCCATGTTATTGCTTTCACTGATTCTATATACAATGCAGCTTTGATTGAAATAGATCAAATTATTTCGATGAGAGGTGAACCTGTAGAAAATTTAGGTCTCCTACTAACTAATAGAGGGGATCTTAACAGTCTGTCCACTGAAATAATGAGGGAAATTTCCTGATATGAAGGAACTGATCATGTACATAAATGATAATCTTGCCAAACTTCTACCTGATCAACGTATACAAATTTCACAGTCATATAAAAAATGTTAACATTAACAAATAAGGACTTTACTTTTCAGACGCTCCAGCAGGTAATTGTAATTAAACAATCCAAGAAAAACAATAGCTTTAATCACTGATAATTCTGGGATTACAGCAACATAACTACCCAGAGGTCGGACTGCCCATCGAACATTCAAGTTATCTTTAGATTTATCTAACAAAGCAAATCCAGTTTATAATATATGTAAAATTCTGGAATGGATGAACTAATACGAAGATGTCTGGGAGGAATGTACCATAACCCACAAAAATCCTTTTAAAACCGTGGACAAAACGTTACGAGACACTAGACATTTAAATTTCATGATGGGAAATGACACAATATTATTGTTATCAGACTTCCGACAAACACTACTAGTTGTTCCGAGACGAACAAAAGTGGACAAGCTCAATGCTTCAATAAAGTCTTCTGTATTATGGTACCATGTCAAAACAATTCAACTTTCAACAAATATGTGATTGCAGCTTTCAAGAAATCAATCAGCTGAACTATTTGCAGAGCAGCTTTTGAAACTCAGTGAAGAGGGAGTTGCAAATGATGAAGAACAATTTCTGTTCAATATGCAATCCAGTTTATTCCGTTGATGATGTGGTGGCTGAAAGCTTTCTGAATCTTCTTCGTAATTACAACAATGCAGATTGAATCTGTCAACGAGCTATCCTTGCTCCAAAAGATGTTGATGTAAATATGCTATTGGATAATTTTTTGGGAGAAGTATTCCTTTATAACTCAATTGACAGTGTTTTTGATGATCAGGATATTGTTAACAACCCCTTCGAATTTTTTAATTCGCTAGGACCACCAAGTACAACTCCTCATTGTCTTCCGCTGAAAAAAGGGACTCCTACGAGGGGCGTTCAATAAGTAATGCCCCTGACCCACTTCCCATAGTAGTAGAGCAACGAAACTTGGCACAGTTATTAGGCGTTTTATACACAGGAACCATCCAGAGTTACGCATTTCTCCCTTTATTTGATGCAGCTCTGGAGACCGTTTTTGTAGAAGACCCCAGCTTGGTCCTCCAACCACGACGTGACTTCAGAAATCAAGGCTGCATCATCTGGGAAACTCTTTCCTTTCAAAAACAACTTCATGACTGGGAAGAGGTGAAAATTAAAGGGTGCAAGGTCAGGAAAGTAGGGGCGATGGGGGAGGAGTTCATAGCCATACGCCTGTGCTTCTGATCTGGCGACAAGCGAGTTGTGGACTGGAGCGTTGTCCTGCAGGAGGAGCATGCCTTTGATGATCTTGCCCCGCCTCTTGATTTTGATAGCTTCTCTTAATTTCCTCAAAAGTGAAGCATAATAGGCTCCTGTAATTGTGGTACCCTTTGCCAGGAAATCTGTCATCACTACTCCGTCCTGGTCCCAGAAGACTGTGAGCATGACCTTGCCAGCGGAAGGCTGCACCCTTGCCTTCTTTGGAGGGGGTGAGTCACGGTGCTTCCACTGCATTGACTGAGCTTTGGTCTCTGGATCATCGTGATGGACCCAGGTTTCATCCTGTGTAATCAGTCTTTTGAACAATTTAGACTCATCTTCTTTGCACATCTCCAAATTCACCCTCGAGTACTCGACGCGTTCTTGCTTCTGGAATCGGTGTGAGCAACCTGGGAATCCATCTGGCAGACACCTTTTGCATATGCAAATGGTCATGAATGATAGTTTCTACAGACCCGGTATTAATCTTGACCTCATGGGCTATTTGGAAAATAGTTATGTGTCGATCTTCCAAAATGGCAGCCTCAACTTGACGGACAGATGCCTCATCAATGGCAGAAAGAGGGCGACTAGATCTGGGAGCTGTTTCCACAGAGTTCCGACTATGTTTGAATTCACAATGCCAGCGTTTTACAAGGTCATATGATGGGGCATCATCACCATAAGTTACTTTCATTTCATCAAACGTCTCCCGTGGTGTGCGTCCTTTCAAATACAAAAACCGGATCACTGCTCGACACTCAACAGGCTCTATTTCACACTTGACTCAGTTCAAACACCTGTAAATCAGAAACCACAATTAGTTCAGAGCTATAATTTGCCGCTTAATCCATAGAGATATAAATAATTGTACATGCAAAATGCAGCTAGATCAAACAACAACAAGTGGGTCAGGAGCATTACTTATTGAACGTTCCTCGTATTATTTTATAGCATAATTTGTCCCAACCAAAATTATACAATGGTACAAAGCTAATTGTGCACAAACTTATGAGAAACTGCACTGAGGCAAATATCCTCACTAGTTGTGGTAAATATGAGACCGTGTTCATTCCTCACATACCAGTTATACCCTTTAATACCCTTTTCCAATATAAGCGGTTACATTTTCCTATCCAAGTTTATTATGCCATGCGCATTAATAGAAGTCAGGGACAAACACTAAAAATTGCTGGATTGCAACATGAAGAACCATGTTTTTCGGTTGGCCAACTTTATGTAGAGGCATCACGTGTGGGAGCAGAAGCAAATATAATAGTCAAACATTAATTCTTATATGAAATTGACCTTTATTCTACTTCAGTTATTACACGATTTTCTCTTGTAAAATACATACATAGAAGGGGAGTAAATTTTATATAGAGTAATATTTTAAATGTGGCTCCTGAGAAAGAGTAATAGAAATTACCCGATGAACGACGGCAGTTACTGAGCTAGTAATATATATATATATATAATATATATATATATATATATAATATATATATATATATATATATATATATTGGATAAAGTTTTGGGAGAAGCATTCATTATAACTCAATTGACAGTGTTTTATATATATATATATATAATGTATGTATGTATGTATGTATGTATGTATGTATGTATGTATGTATGTATGTATGTATGAATGTATGTATGTATGTATGCGCAAGAGTGGCTGTGTGGTATGAAGCTTGCTTACCAGCCACACATTTCTTTAGGTAAGTGACTTCTACTATAGCCTCTTTGAATTTCCTTTAACACCTCAAAGTGAAATCTCTTCCCTGAACATGGAGGCTCGTCTCACCTACGACGGAATCAATTCTTAAACATTACTGCGGACCATCGAGACACCAGAAAAAGCCTTGTGAGTAGATTTCGTAGATGGAAACCGAAAGAAGCCTGTCGTATATATATATATATATATATATATATATATGTGTGTGTGTGTGTGGTGTGTGTGTGTGTGTGTGTATGTATTTGTGTGTTTGTCCCACCACCATCGCTTGACAGCCAATGTTGGTACGTTTACGTCCTCGTAAATTAGCAGTTCAGCAAAAGACATAGAATAGGTACTAGGCTTACAAAGAATAATTCCTTGTGATCGATTTGTTCGCCCTCAGGTTGTGCTCCGTCATGGCTGCAGTCATGTGACAGAAACAATTAAAAGAATATAAAAAAGTATACCACTACATACATACATACATACATACATACATACATACATACATAAACATGGTGGCTGACACTTCGTTATCGAGTATGGCCATTGCACGAAGCTTAATCAATGTTATCATGTAATGCCTGTGCAAGAAGATAATTTTTAAAGTGAGGAAAGGCTGTGCACTGAATCAATTCCCTTTCACTAAGCTACAGCAGCCATAATCCGAAAAGAACAAGTGAACATCATCGGTAACCATTGAGTCGCAGGTTTATATCGGAGTTATTGCAGTTACCTGAGTTATCTTCTCCTAGAAGGATGCTATAACAAAGGCTAGGAGCCCTTCACTCCCAATGGTTTAACCGCGCGATCGGGTATTCAGACCGATTATTTCTACGTCCCCGCGCATGATACAGCCTTAAGACATTTATTGGAAGGCCGTTGACTCTCAAGAGTTCCTCCGCCCTTTGACGGGTTTTGTTTTTCATCCTGCAGGGTGTCCAATAAACACCCTCCTCACCAAGCAAGCTTGGTGGGGTTGCCTGTTTAGTCGCCGATGACCCGACCATGCAACAGGTTGTACTGGGTTGCATGTTACCAGTAGCACTCGAAAGTGACCTGACACATACAAATACATACACATACATACATATATACTAGGACACTTCAGAAGAAATAAAATGGATTATCTCGAACATAAGCCCAAAGGTCGGAAATGGTTGGACACTGCACGAGAGCGTGCAGAACGGTTTCATCGCTCTGACCGTATCTCGGCTAGCTCTACCGACACGGCTCGAGAAATACGTGTTTCTCGAGCCGTGTCTGTAGAGCTTATGCCGAACGGGTAGCTTATCCCGAACGGGTAGCGCTTGTCGGTAGCACTGCTAGGTCAGGGATCTCTGGAAGTTGTCCATGGGCCCTGGCCCGAAAGTCGTCCTGAACAGGCGGGTCAGGTATTCCTCGTCGACGTCCAGGTTCGCTCCGAGCTCGTCGTCGTACCTCCCCCCACTAATCCCCTATAGAACGCTTTGGTTGATTGAAATCACTCAAGGTCGACCCGGGACGGCATAGTTGCTTGAGAGTACAAACGACGACCACATCTGCTCACTGTCGTGTACGCAGAGCCTGATATGTCGCAGTCTCAGCGCGTGTTTGCGGATCAGCAACCACGGCATACCCAGTCCACCTTTTAACGAGTGTTGACAGCAAATGGATCGCCTGACCATCGGGACGCATCCTTTCCACAAGAAGCGAAAGAGAATGCTTTCTAGTTTGGTGATGGTAGGGTCGGGACAAGGCACGACGGTCAGGCGGTAGTAGATGACGGACGCGATGTACGTGTTCGCCACCTCCGCCCGACATTTTAGGGACAGTTTCCTCTCGGCCCATTGCCGGGTGAGAGTGACCACCCTACTCGTTATCTCCTTCCAGTTCTTCTCCATTTGGAGGTCCGGACCAAACCAGACCCCGAGCAACACGACCGGACCGTCGGTC
This sequence comes from Octopus sinensis, assembly GCF_006345805.1. Classification (NCBI taxonomy): domain Eukaryota; kingdom Metazoa; phylum Mollusca; class Cephalopoda; order Octopoda; family Octopodidae; genus Octopus; species Octopus sinensis. The sequence continues at coordinate 59,896,277 of NC_043001.1, forward strand.
CAGCGTCCCACGACGGAGGCGCTGGTGGACGGCATGGGCTTGCTTCTCCAGGTGCCGAGCCGCAATCCCACTGACTTTTCCCTGTTGATTTTCGCTCCTATCACCGCTTCGTAGTCATTCAGTGTCTCGCTGACCAGCTCGATGTGCTCGTGGCTAGATACTATGATGGTGACGTCGTCCACGTATGCAGACACACTCGTCCCGCATCCCAATTCTCGCGGTATGCCCCTCATAGTTGCTAGGTTCCGCAATAATGGCTCGAGAGTCATTACGTAAAGAAGCGACAAAAGGGGGGACCGAACGTACAATGTCAAAAGGTCTCGATAGATGTCCATTTACGCGAATTACCGAACGGATACCTCTGTACAAAGCAGCTATTGAGCCGCGGAAGACGGGACCGAAACCAGCTGCTCTGAGGACAGCCTCCAAGTATCGATGCTCTACTCTATCGAAAGCTTTCGATTGAACCAAATTGATCAGGGCCCCTACCATGCCAGGTTCCTTAACTACCCTGTCTATGATGTAGCGCATCAGATGGAGGTTGTCATGGATGCTCGGCCCGGCACGGCGCACGTTTGCGCCTTGTCGATGACAAGCGCCAACCTCTTGGCTAACACCTTGGCCAAAATTTTCAAGTCTACATTAAGCATAGTGATGGGCCTAAAGTTATCTATTACATCCCCTTTGTGTAGATCTCCCTTCAGCAATGTTACGGCTCCTCGGCTCACAAAACCAGGGATGCTCCCGATTTTGCTGCCAGTTGCAGTACGCCGCTCCCAAGATGTCTCCAAACAAGTCTGCCATACGACTGTAAAGCTTGTAAGGTAGACCATCCAAACCCGGCGATTTGTTCCTCGAGCATTCTGCCACCGCGTCCCGCAATTCCGCCGCCGTGATGGCACCTTTGCAGCGCCCTGCCTCTCTTGTCGAGAGTCATGGCAGGCTTTGTAGGTAGGCACTGAAGTCCACCCTACGTTCTTGCCCGCCACTCGTCCCGAACAGTCGGACAAAATGCTGTTGAAAGGTCTCACACATTTTACTTGGCTCGAGTAATTCGCGCTCCTGTTCATCTACCAGAGACCGAATGGTTGATTTGTTACCCTGTTGCGCCTGTGCCACCCGGGTCTCTCCCGTGGCTCCAACACCTTCATTCCCTAGAGCACGCATCCTAGCTCTGACAACACATCCTTCCTGTTTGGCATTGAAGTGTTGGTGGAGGACCCACCTAGCCGCCAAAACGTCGGATGTGATGCCGCTTCTAACTGCCTCATAGATAATCTCCAGATATTCATTTTATAGAATGCACTTAGTAGTTCTCGTGGGATAAGATAGGGATAAGCAAATTAGACATATCAACATATGAAGTATATTAAATTCAAGAAATACAAAAATGTACATATGTACATATATAAAGATATCCAAGTTACACAAAATATAAATAATATAGAGGAACAAAGGGGAGGAGGAAATGTATTACAGATCGAACAGCTGTTTCTGGTGGATCGGCAGTCTGTAGTAACGTTTGAGGATTGATTTCGTCGTAGAATGAGACGAGCCTCCTTGAGGCACGAGATCTTACATTTGAGATGTTAAAGGATAGAAATTCAAAGATCTTTGAACTTCTGTCCTTTATCATCTCGAATGTAGGATCTCTTCCCTGAAGATGGAGGCTCATCTCATCCTATGATATAATCAATTTACAAACATTACTACGGACAACCGTGGCCCCAGAAACAACTGTTGGAACTTTAATACTTTTCATCCACCCTTTTAATTCTCAATATTATTTGTTTTCTGTGTGAATTAGACTTTTTTATATGTATACATACATACATGTTTTATATTTCATATATTTAATATACTTTATATGATCTGTCTAATTTGCTTATCCTTACATTTACTTATGTAGGCATACGTTTACTTGCCGCTAGATTGATTCTCTGATTGGGCGGCGCGTTTTGGTCTTGAGAAAAACACTTCATTTCACGTTGCTCCAGACCCCTTTTTCTATCACGAGAGATGTTGGCCTGCTCGCCTAGCCAGTGGGGTGGCGTCATTTGAAGGCAAAAACAATGTAAATATTATTGTGACCAGCCTGGTCGGTGACGTGATCATGTGATATATATATATATATATATATATATATATATATATATATATATATATATATATATATCAGGAATCTTACTGAAGAGCCAGCCTGAGTAAATAAATACTATTTTTATTACTGAATTTGGCGAAACTGCAGTATAAGAAAAGTTAAGTTTGTAAAAGTTTTTAATTTTCATCTCACTAAATTTATCCAGCTATTGTGTATCTAGTGCACTCTTCGCCTTGAATGTAATGATATATGTATAATATATGGCGTGTACTGGTACACCGGCGATTATAATTAATTTTATTGTATCGCATTTATCTTTGTTTACATATTCTCTCGATAAATTTCTGACCGTTAGACGATATACCACAATCCCCTATTTTGTCGGGTTTGTTCTGAGTCTGCGCAGTGTTTTGAATAGTTTAGAAAGAGCATTTCGATAGACGCACATGGGTCTATTGATATGGTCTTCCCATCATTAACAGGAATCTTACTGAAGAGCCAGCCTGAGTAAATAAATACTATTTTTATTACTGAATTTGGCGAAACTGCAGTATAAGAAAAGTTAAGTTTGTAAAAGTTTTTAATTTTCATCTCACTAAATTTATCCAGCTATTGTGTATCTAGTGCACTCTTCGCCTTGAATGTAATGATATATGTATAATATATGGCGTGTACTGGTACACCGGCGATTATAATTAATTTTATTGTATCGCATTTATCTTTGTTTATATATATATATATATATATATATATATATATATATATATATATATACACATACATACATATACGTGTATGTAAGCAAAGATTCAGTAGAGTCAACGACCATCTGAGAGCTGGGAGTAAGAGAACGCTCGCGTTTGTTTAGGCATCCCTCTAGAAGAAAATCTCTGATTTACCACCTGCGATGTCGATTGAATCCAATGATGTATTCCGAATCTTTTGTGCAAATGCCTACATTGTTTAGAGATTGGGTTTAAGTCTGTGCTAGGTTTTTCCTAACTCAAAACCTTTCAGGCATCGCTTGATTTTGAACATCTCTGTTACGTGTTGCATAATACGCCTGGTGTAGTGGACTAACATCAAACACTCAATAAAATATTTCATGATGAAATGAAGCCAAAGGTCAGCATGCGTGAGGTGTCCATCGTGGACACATTTATACAAAATGGTATGGAACACTAGCAAGACTGAAAACCACACTTTTACTGATTTAAAAAAAAGATTGAAACTGAAAGGCATCTACCATGTATAAACTCAACGTCTGACTGTCTGTCTGTCTCTCTCTCTCTTTCTCTCTCTTTCTTTCTCCCTCTCTCTTTCACTGCATATAATATAATTGATATAAAATATACATACATGTATATTATGAGGATAACAATAGTAGTAATAACAACAATAATAATAATAATAATAATAATAATAATAATAATAATAATAATAATAATAATAAATGTCCTGATGCAGTACCAGGCAGTGGCTCTCATGGCTTCTGATCTTAACTGATTGGAAGTGTTATCATGTACATTGTTTTGTCTTGGTATAAAAGATGGGCTACAGCAAATATTCTGCTCAATACCACAGATTTGCTTGTCAGTTGTTTGACCTTAACCAGTTGAGCATGTCCCTTCGTGGCTGACAATATGTGCATCTCTGATCACGAGCAGAAGTAGTGGGGGAGCATCATGGCCATGTGTTGAGAGGGATTCTTTGGGGTTTGAATAGTTCACCTCTGGAAACATGGGTGGTTCTTTCAACATCCTTAAACAACCCTTATTCAGGGACCGTTTGAGCGGAATGGGCTACTCAATCTCAAGAAAATTCTAACTGGGCCCCACCTGCAAGGTCATGTGCTGTTTATCTTGATATGAGATCACCATGTCGCGCACATATGGTTGTGATGCATGTGCCTGGTGTACCTTTATCAGACGGGTAGTCATGATGGGTATATTGGGCTTCGTATATTTTACCCCAGTGTCACTTTGATGGCATGCACTGCTCTCTCACTCAATAATAATAATAATAATAATAATAATAATAATAATAATAATAACAATAATAATAATAATAATAATAATAATAATAATAATAATAATAATAATAATAATAATAATAATAATAATAATAATAATAATGATAATAATAATGGCTCACGAAGGGGAAAACCATCTTAATTCCCAAATCCAACGAGACAGCAAAACCAGGAAAATACAGACCTATAACCTGCCTCCCTACAATGTACAAAGCATTTACTGCAGTAATATCACGAAGATTGAACAAGCACCTGGACGAAAACAACCTATTTCCAGACGAGCATAAAGGATGCCGCAAAGGCTCATATGTCTGTAAAGATCAACTAATGATCAATAAAGCCATAACTGAAGACAGCCACAGAAAGAGGAAAGGCCTCAGTATGGCCTGGATCGACTACAGAAAGGCGTGTGATAGCAATCCTCCACGCATGGATCCTCGAAACACTAGCCATTAACAAAGTAGGACCAACAATTATAAATTACATAGGACACTCTATGAATAAATGGCAGACAGTGTTACAACTCCAAACAAAAGAGGGACTCGTGAAAACCAAAGCCATCCCCATTGGAGGGAGTCCGCTCTCTCCACTTCTTTTCTGCTTGGCACTGTCACCTCTATCTAATATGCTAAATATAACTGGATGCAGGTATAAATGTTTCGGCAAAACGATCAGCCACCTTTTATATATGGATGACCTAAAACTATACGCTACAACTGACAAACAGCTGGAAACACTACTAAAGACAGTTCATAGATTTACCAAAGAAATAGAAATGAAATTTGGATCAGAATAATGCGCCAAAGTAACCCTGAAAAAAAGGAAAACTAGTTAAGAGTAGCAACATCACACTAGATAAAAACCAATGAAATAAAAGAATTAGACCAAAGCCAAACTTACAAATACTTAGGAATCCATGAACTAGATAAGACACAGCACACACAAATGAAAGAGAAAATAAAAAAAGAATATTATAGATGAGTTAGATCAATACTAAAAACAGAGCTCAATGATAAAAACAAGATAATATATATTAACACTTTGGCCGTCCCAGTTATAAGTTATAGCAACAATATCCTTAACTGGACACTAAATGAACTGACCAAAATAGATAGGAAAGCAAGAAAAATGATGACAGGATCTAGGATGCATCACCCAAAATCTGACTTACAAAGGCTATATATACAACGTATAGGAGGTGGTAGAGGCCTTATACGGCTGGAAAACTTCTATAAAATAACCACCATAGGACTGCAAAAATATCTACTTCAGAAGGACAATCTACTGTATGTATGTATATATATATACATACATATATATATATATATATAGAATGGTTGTATACTGTCAATCTAACACGAACGTGACAGTAGGGGGGTTACACCACCGCTCTTTAGCCCTAGGAAGCATCGACGCCTCCTGATGGCTTTGACACGTTTTTCCTGTGTCCTTATATACATTTACGAAGGGGATACAAATACCCCCAGCCGCCCGGGCTGCATCTAGGGACACGTGCTTCAGGATGATTGTCCTTCGTCGGCCTAGAGTAGCAGACACCGGTCAGCTGACGATATCTGTCTCGACTCTTAATGTATATATCTAAATTTCAGTGAAGTCTATTCACTGATTATCAAAATCTATTATCAAAGCCATCAGGAGGCGTCGATGCTTCCTAGGGCTAAATAGCGGTGATGTTCCCCGCTACTGTCACGTTCGTGTTAGATTGACAGTATACAACCATTCTATCGCCCCACCACCGTACATGTCTCTACGAGAGATTTAGAAATTTAGTATTTCTGATTTTGATAATCAGTGAATAGAATTCACTGAAATTTAGATACTTACATTACGAGTCGAGACAGATATCGTCAGCTGACCGGTGTCTGCTCCTCTAGGCCGATGAAGGACAATCATCCTGAAACACGTGTCCCTAGATGCAGCCCGGCGGCTGGGGATATTTGTCTCCCCTTCGTAAATGTATATAAGGACACAGGAAAAATGTGTCAAAGCCATCAGGAGGCGTCGATGCTTCCTAGGGCTAAAGAGCGGTGGTGTAACCCCCTACTGTCACGTTCGTGTTAGATTGACAGTATACGACCATTCTATCGCCCCACCACCGTACATGTCTCTACGAGATTTAGAAATTTAGTATTTCTGATATATATATATATATATATATATATATATATATATATATTACTTATATATGTATATAATACTTATATAGATCTTTTTATTCTCTTACATGTCTTGGCCCAAAGGAGTGGCCATGCTGGGGCACCACCAGTGTAATCACCGTTTCAATGGTCAAATTTACGCCATTGGCTTTCACTGAAAGACGGAGTTCGACACCACTGCCCGCTTTTGATTCCTTTGCTTTGATAATGTTTAAATATATTGTAGCTGGGATCATGCAGAAACTTTAATGAAAATATGATTACGGAAAATGAATATATTATACACTAAATAAATGCAATAAGCGTTATAATCCTTAAGGGTTTCTAAGCAGTGCATGTACAATTCACTATGATATAATATACACAGATTGTAGAAAGACTCTTGGGTTTGAGGAACACACTAGTTCAGTTTGTAGGTATAACAAAATGATGATCACTTGTAATTTTGTAGGAAATCTTCATAATGCACACAAATCTGTTCACGAGGAAATAGAAACATAAATGTGTAATCAAGCAAAATCGGTAATATTAGTAGGAATGTGTGTGCATTAATGAATGATTATGCCTATTTATGTCTTCGTTGTACGTATGTAAGAAAATATACACACATACGCAGACACACAAACACACACACAGTCACTGGATTGCACACAGACAAACACATATACAAACACACACACACTCTCACACATATTGATACCGGAATTTATGGAAATTTCACGAAAGCTTAGATGTTACAATGCCTAATTTGAAGCAATCAGGAGGAATCTCGAATAAACGAAATAACATATAATAAAATGAAGATGGTATATAATTTTCAAATTCCCCATTTGCAGAATTGCTGGCTATGATATTAATCTTAAACACTTATTTTTATACTCCTGTATTTATACTTGTCGTATCATTTCCAGTATTAGCATTATAAATTTTTGAGAGAATACGCATGATTGCCTATGGGGATTTCAGTATTTCCTTGTACATTGTTAGTCAATATTTCGCCAATAATAATTCTGTTTTTCTCTGTCCCTGGTTCCATAATTCTGTAGCAGTTACCTCAAAACGGGCATTTTTCTTTGTTATCATTTCACTTTCAAATTTGAAGTATCAATATTGTCTTATACATCTTTCAAAACGTTATTGAACCTATTATACGCATTTCAGTTATGATGGGAATTATTTAGGACTACATAATTGAAATCAGCATATCGAATGTTGACCTTCACTTAAGAAAAAAATACATGACATGTTTTGTGTGCCTTATATGATTTAATTTCATATTGGTAAAAAAAGATGCCACATTTTACATTATTTCGGCAGCTTAATGTCTTGTTCATAGTAATCCTGAGAGTCACAGGGAAAATGGTATTCCCGAAGCTAGGTGTAGCAGAAAGTAATCTAGGAGTTTTCTCGAACCATAACCAAGTTTTCGGAGGTCTTTCTCATATGCGTAAATTTATACAAAAACCTACATAGTAAGGAGGTGGTAACATATAAGAACATTGATTTAAAGCATCATCTAAATTAATGATAGACGTTATTAGCAAGAGAAATTTCATTATCTGAACGTGTAATGTGTTCAAGAAAGACAAGAAACAACTCTAGAAACTTAAATACTAATATAAAACAATGCATAGTAATTAAAGATTATATGGCGCAAGAAATAAGGAGTTTATTTTATTTTGGCAATATTCTATACTCGCTTCGGGCTTTGTCGGCTATCTAAACGAAGAATAGCTTTACAAGTGCTAGCCAGACTTTAGACGACAATGATATAATTATTGTTAAAAACAAAAATAACATATGACAATTTGAAGGAATGAATGAGGCGAAATAGAGATGTCTTCTACGTCAAAAACAAAGAGTTAATTCAAAAATTTTATTTTTCTGTGATGTCAAAATTAATGCCGTGTGCTCACCTATTTTAATTTTGTTTTAATTACATGTTTAATGTATTAATTAGTAAATTGAAATATCAATTTCACGTAATGTTTAAGAATGTGCATGTAATGAGTATCAATATTGAACTTAAGTTTTATAGAACCACTTTAACCCATATTTCGGCATATCATGCTGTGCTTTGTAGAATCGCGATATGGCTTAGAAAGCAGTATAAGTTATGGCCAAGGTAGTCAGACCATTGGATAGACTGTACTGTGCAAAAGAATCTGGAACAATAACAATTGAGAAAAGGACCAAAACAAGTGTAAACAGAGCTGGTGCTCTTATCGACCCTCTTGTAGGGCTCAGAGTTGTATATTATCTATTGGCTCCGCCTACAATTCTTGAGTGATTTCGTGTGCGCTGCATTCCTATCATCTTCAGCATCCAGTTGGGTGACTCTGTCAATTAACGTTGAGATCTTAGAACAGGTGAAAGGTACTAGCATCAAATCAATTCTGAAGATACAGCTACACTGAGCATGTTATGTCACCAGGATGGACAATTATCGATTTCTAGAATTATGTTGTATAGCAAACACATAGACTATTTCAGACATGCATGGGGGCTTTACAGCAAAGGACAAGCAGTGATGTCATACATTTGGGACACAAACGTTTGGCACGAATAAAGAACTATGAATGTTTCGCGTTTGCTTTGTGAACGTCAAGATGATAGAACAAAATAGTCGAAGTGGATGTATGCAAATATCATACCAGGGTATAAATATAGCATATCATTTGTTGCAGGAAATTTGAGTAACCTGCTCTCTACTTATATCCAGGAATATTTCTAACTTCTATAACACTTCGTAATAAGTCAATTACACTGCCGCTGATGATTATGAAATTAATAACTGTGACATTCATGAAGTTGAATATATTGGTGGTTATGAAAATGACAATGATGATAATTATTTTTCCATAATAGCAGTACTGAGAACGGTAATATGTGAATGTTCATATAATCGTAGATAATATAATCATGTTATTTTCCAAAGTTTGTAATTATATTTTGCCATTTTAGAAAGCATTATCGCTAAAATTTCGGCGCAATTTGATTGAAGCAGTACGAAAAAGACATCCATAGTTGGGCATCTACAAATAGTCACTTATTTGATTATTAAATAGTCACTCATTTGATTATTGATCGTTTCACTGATTTTACACATTATTAATAAAAAGATAATTGTTACTGTGCTGCTCTCAGCTTGGCACATCGAATGTTGTTACAGGTAGTAAGTACATTTACCCACTTATCCATAGATATTATTTGAGTGAAAAGTTCGTTGGTCACAGAATCAAATTAATGCAGTAAAGCATTATCATATAATTGAAATTAACTCACTGGAATCGGCTATTAAAAGTTGCATTTCGAGATAATAACTTGAAAGTTATAACCTGTAAATGATTTATGTATTTACAGGTTATGATGCTCCTGGATTAGAACTACCAAAAATTGTAACTTTAAATAATTGTAGTTCCATGAATGCTTGTAAGAACATCACTATCCTAACTAATGCTGTGCATTTCGTCCATGTCATAAACTGAAGTGCGTGTAATAGTCTTTGTATCTATCTGTCTTTCTTTCTGCCTCTCTCTCTCCTCATATATATACGTGTGTTTGTACGTGTGTGAATATATATACTGAAGTCACAAATTATGTATTCGAGTAATTCGATAGAACTCATAATAAAGCTGGTTAATTTACCATTCTAGAAAATATATAGAATATATAGTACGACAGAAGTTAGAACGATAAGGAATGCATAAAATCCTAAGTGACAAAGAAATAGATTTATGAAATTTTATTTGACAATAAATTCTGATATCACAACAAATGTTTCGTAATTTGACAAACATGTAAATAATTTATATTATCACATCTAATAATGAATAAATTACTTACATGCCTGCATTAATCCAAAATACAAACATCCTTCAAAATGATGCAGAATTTAAGCTACGTCGTCACGTGAAAGAAGGTATGTGTTAAATAGTAGACTTTTTTGCATTTTGCATTAATGCAGGCATGTTAGTAATTTATTTAATTTTTTTTAAATTACGAAACAATTTGTCGTGATATTAGAATTTTCTGATGTTAAATAAAATTTCATCAACCTATTTCTTTGTCATTTATGATTTTATATGGTGTTGGCGATTTCTTTGCCTTCTATGGATTTTTCTCTTTCCCCTTTCTGATGAAAAGCTATGCTCGAAAAGTCAAATTCTCTCTTTTGAACGAGCGTCAAGCTAATACATTCCTGGTGCACATCCTCTTGTTGTCCGTTAATTTTATTCGTTTACTTGAACCGATCGTTTATTTGAATTGATCTCTCTCTCTCTCTCTCTCTCTCTCTCTCTCTCTCTCTGCATATATATATATATATATATATATGGATCAAAACGGTTAAACTATTTTGGTTCATCCATGTAACTCCAAATAAATGTGTTGAGTGTCCTACTTTCGTTTGTCTACTCAAGGATAGGTTTGGGTCACTGATGATCTAAACCATCAATAGGTACGCTACTTAAGCGCTGCACGTGGTAATTCGTTAGGATCCAAGTTCACAACGGAGGCTGGAGCTGGGAATCTCTAACAAACCTCCGAGTTAGCCTGTATAAATTAAAGGAAGAGGATAACAAAATAAGGCAGAACAGGCTTAGATCATTTAAAATGTTTTAATTAATGTAGTTAATGTAATGGTGAACCGAAGAAAGGAAAAGGAAAAGTAAATGTCAATGTACTTTTAATTTTCCTTACTTCAATTTACCTTTACATTAATTACATTCATATATGTGTATATACATATATACATATATATACATATATGTGTATATATATATCCCTGTTGCCCACTCTGGGATCTTTCTTTCCTCTCTCTTCCTTCTTTATGTTTCCGACGAAGAGCTCCGCTCGAAACGTCATACCTCCCTGCTTCCATTTCCTGAGCGCCTATTAATAATAATACTGTAATTGTTCCTGTTGTTGTTGTTTTTTTTGTTTCCCGTTTGGATTAAAATTATATATATATATATATATATATATATATAAACAAACAAGTGGTAGTAGTGGTAGCAGCAGCAGCAGTAGCAGCAGCAGCAGTAGTAGTAGTAGTAGTAGTAGTAGTAGTAGTAGTAGTAATGGTACATATATACATATATATACATATATGTGTATATACATATATACATATATATATATAAATATATATAAACAAACAAGTGGTAGTAGTGGTAGCAGCAGCAGTAGCAGCAGTAGTATAGTAGTAGTAGTAGTAGTAGTAGTAGTAGTAGCAGTAGTTGTAGTAGCAGCAGCAGCAGCAGTAGTAGTAGTAGTAGTAGTAGTAGTAGTAGTAGTAGTAGTAGCAGTTGTAGTAGCAGCAGCAGCAGCAGCATCAGTAGTAGTAGTAGTAGTAGTAGTAGTAGTAGTAGTAGTAGTAGTAGTAATGGTAGCAGAAGTTGTAAATAGTGTACCATGTAGTAAACAGTAAACGTTTACAGTTGTTACATAGAGAAACACAATTTTAATTACATAAGTTAGTTTAAAATTTATCAAATGAGCATGTAAAATATTATACACAGAACTATCTACAGAATCGAATCTGGTATCCGTTTTGATACAGAAATGAGAACTCAAATAATTAGTAGAAAAAGATAACCTGAGAGGATCTTTTTATAGTTGAGGTTAAACTGTCACTGTTAGTTTGTATTAGAAAGTTCACACTTTGGTGTGAATGTTAGTTAGCTCTAAATAATCACACTTGATTAAAATGTTTTAACTACCTCAGTGAACTGAACAATAACCTCCATCCTCACTAAAAACAGTAGGTTAGATCTTCTAAATAGTGTTCAAATAACTTCAACACCAATTTAACCCCAGTTATACTGTGAACTATAACACAACACCAACTTTGAAAATCAAATCGTTCTATAGTGTCATTCATCAGAAATCACCCTAAAAATTCCCAGTAAACAATATGAAAGCAAATGAAATCACATCTACTACAGTTCGATGAAGGCTTGGAATCCGAAACTTTGAAGTTTGTAAATATATTTTATATTATTTGTGTTTATGTACATGCTTAAATTGTCGTTGACTGAAACAAAACAAGCACTAGGCTAGCTTGTTAATAAAAAAATTTAGAAGACTAAAAGTATAATTTGCCAAAAGTTCAGAGGAATCTAATATAGGTTCAACTATTTTCTATCATTAATGCATAAAGATATAAAAATTACAGGTGATAATATCGAGCACACAATAGGTGCAATGCTCGATATTATCACCTGTATAGATGGAGCACCATTTCTAGTAAGAATATCCATCTGCAGATTAGAAAACGCCAATTACAAGCAGACCATGAAAGGTAAAATTATGATAGATTCTCCAGTATCGTAAATTAATCTCAATGCCGAATGTAAACTCGGTAGAATTTTACTAAGAGAACTCCTCTCTGAAATAATCCAATGCGTAGGGGGTATGCAATTTTTATATGGTTCGCGTGAAATTAGGTTTGCCTGAATATGTAGGTTGTTCAATACAATCTTAAATCTCATTTATAATGTTTTGTAGAGTAGAATTGGCATTATTTCACGAACAATAATTTTTATATTTACGGTTCTCATAATATTGTACCGGTACACACACGCTTATACACATATATATACACAATTAAAAACACATGAACATAGATATATACCCTACAGTCTCAGGTATTCATAGTGCACATCAGAGCAAGACAGCGGAACAGGGGCAACCTTAGAATCTCTGTGGCCATCCTCATACATCAAAGAAAACCAAATATCAACAAAAGAAGAAAGTTACAGGAAGCTAGCTGGTTGCTATAGCAACACCTTTCCGCGCATGTCCACTCGACACACGCTCACACACACGCACATCGGCAACAGTTATGCACCAACCCAATATATATATATATATATATGTGTGTGTGTGTGTGTGAGTGTATCTGTATGTGTGTGCGTGTGTGTGTGCGTGTGTGTATGACTGTATGTGTATATATATATATATATATATATGAAGAGAGAAATAGAGAGAGAATGCAAATTATACAGTAGGTAGACACTTATACGCGCCTGCACGCATTTGTACCGGTGTACGTGTACACAGATTTATGTGAAAATTCGTTACTTTCACCGAATTTATATAACCATTCAATTATCTACATTTATATGAAGGTTAGAGGATGTGAGTATAGATATATTTTGATTCTAGACATACTGTAGAGATACTTCCTCACAACATCCTAAATAATACAGACGCACTCACCCACACATATATTCTAATCTTGAAATACAACCCATTCTCCTTATATTTTGCCCTCATATTTACAAATAAACTGATTTAGTATGTGCTTAACATCACGAAAGTACAGCGTAAACGAATTTAATCATACAACGCATTAAAGATATACACTCAATGATCTAAATCATTCTGAAGATTAACATGTTTCAATGTATATAAGAAAATAAAATACATTTGGATGCGCTTCAATTTGATTATTTGCTTATACACTCAAAAATGCTCTCGGACACACAAAAACACGCAGGCACACAAACACACACACGCATGCACACACAAACACACACAAACACACCTAGACGCACAAACGTAAACTGATACACACGCACACTCATATTTTTCTATCTAACTATATAATGTGTGCAACCTTGTATATATTATTACATATATGAGTTTAATTGTACACCACTCTACGTTTCTTTATTTACGTTATACAGGGAAACAAAAATCACATTGCATTCACACAAACACACGTACACATACATACATGTATATGAAGTACACATTCATAGAAGTGTTGCTGAAAATAATTGTCCCATGTGTAACAATACTTCTATCCAATTTTCGACTGCAAATGTTGGAAAGTGTGAAAATAACGGAAGCATTCAATTAGATAGAATGAGAACAAAATTATAATCCTGGATATCAGAATACTTAAATAATTGCCTTGAGATAGAATAGTAGTGGATGTAGAGTTACTATAACATTATATCTTGGAATTTTCTTCTTTTGAATGCTAAAGCAATTTCAATTTCTGTATTTTTAAGCATATGACTTGCCAAAGATAATTCCTGTAGATTCCCCTGAATATGAGAATAATTCTAAAGCCCTCTTAAGCATAATGCGTATATATGTATGTGTGTGTATGTCTCTGTTTGTTTCTCAGTGTACGTCTGTGTCTGAGTGTGAACGTGTGTATGTGTGCGCGTGCGCGTATGTGTCCATTAACTGTTGCAGAACCATTAAATTCATTGTCATTTTTTCAAAATATATTTTTGTACATGTTAATATTGTTGTTACTTCTACTCCTGCATGCATATCAAATTTAACATTTCCGAAGTGTATAGCTGTAAAAGAAAAATGCGGCCGCTAAACTGCGTACGTCATTCGAATATTTCGCATCGTAACTAAGATGGCTATATATCTGTAAACCTTACGGAATATCTCTTCAGCATTTTGTGTTCAAGATTATGTATCATTGTTATGTCTAAACCAGAGAATAATATTCAGGAGCACAAGAAATAATACAAAAAATAGATTGTCAGTATCTTATTTAGTGCTAGTTTGTAATACGATTTAATATTGCTTTGAAATGTTGGCACAAGGCATTTCGGCAGAGCAGGTAAGTCGATTACGTCTATTCTAGTGTTTAACTAGTATTTATTTTATCGAATACGAAGGGATGAAAAGAAGAGCTGGTCTCGGAAGAATTTGAATTCAGAAGGTAAAGACTGACGAAATGTCGCTAGGCATCTCGTCCAGCATATTTTCGATTCTGCCAGCTCGCTGCCTCAGCACTACTTAATATTGGTGGATTTTGTAGCGTAGGCCTTGTAGCGACTAAGCTTATGAAAAACGCTATGCGTACTTTGCGTTCTAATTTTGTGGGTTTATTTGTCGTGCAAGGAATTTGAGCTGAGCCCCATGCAGATGCTTCATTTCCCAGTGAGGCTACTGCATCGAACGAGGACTCTTCTTATCATTTAATAGCTCACACATCGCTATATTTACTTTGAATATACATATATAATTTTTATTACATGTCTAAATATTCATCGTACATATGCGACATGGTCAATGATACTTCTAATCCAACTACTTGAAAGTCTCATTCCTTTATAGTTTATTCTTTATCTATTTTATATCTTTCCTCGCGGTTGAACTTAAAGACATGTTGTAATGTTGTAGATAGAATATGACAACAAAATTTGCTTTCGCCATTCGTCCATAAACGAAAAACAATACCAGTAGAAGTTTAAATAAATGCTTTGTTATTGTATCTGCTTAGCTAGATTCTTTATGTGAATTCGTGTGTTGAAATGGATTTTGTTGTGATTGGGGAAAGTTATACTACCTTAATATCAAACACATTCACCGGTTCAATTACCTTATTATTTACTAGCAGTATAACACGGCTTTGCCCGGGATTAAGTTAGAATTATTAAGCTAATCAAGTTCCTTATTTCAAACCAAGCTAAGTAACATCGACATCAAATGTGAGCGAAATCCGTTGGAATTGGTTTATATAATATATATATATATTATATATATATATATGGGCAGCACATACACACACATATACACACGTACGTACGTACACCAATTTCATACCTGTTTTTTGTACGCATACATGTTCGTGTGTGTGTGTGAGTGTGTATGGGTTGCCCGTATATCAACAAAACACTTTTTTTCCTCCGTGGAAGGGGACTTAACTCCTATTTGCAAACAATGTTGATTTCTCCGACTTGAAAATTGTTAAAAGTTTTGGTTGAAAATTTATTTTTTCTGCTATTCGCTGGTGCCTCTGGGGAAAATACGTTCATGAAAGCACAGCTAGTATCATAACGAATGTCCTCCTAAATTTGGAGCGACATGCGTGCTAATTTGTGGAAGTGCATAAATTACATTCACGTACATACACACACACACACACACACACACACACACGTCTTTTCCTTCCCAAAATATTCATTGCTTATGCAACGTTGTCAATGGATGTTGATCCTATCCGTTTTTGGAGCAGCGTTCCTTTTGCTTATTTGTGCGCACGTGTGTGCGCCAGCGTGCACGTGTGCTTGTCTATGCACATACGTATGTATGCATGTATGTATGCATGCCTACATGCATGTATGTGTATATATGCAAGTATGTACGTATGCGTGCGTGTACGTATATATGTATTCTGCATATTCATATGTTTGTGTGTGTGTGTGTGTGTGTGCGGGCACGTGTGTTAGTGTATGTGTGTATGTGCGTATGGGCATGTGCGTATGTGTATGTATGTATTTCTGTGTATACCTGTTTCCTTGTATGTGCATGTTTGATTGTGTCTATATGTATGAGTTTTTATGACTTGGTACGTGTGTCTGTTATGGATAGATGTGTGTCTCTGTCTTTGTGTGTATGCGTGTGTGTGGAGTGTGCGTGTGTATGTATATGGACATGTTTTTTGTCTCCTTTCGTGTGTGTGTTTGTATATGCATGTGTGTCCGTGTGTTTGTGTTTTTGTGGGTGTGTGGGTGTCTGTCCGTATTACCTTTGTACCTATCTATCTACTTATGTATCTATCTGTTTAGTCCCTATCAAACTAGATTTTGCTTAAGTAGGAATTCAACATTGTACTATATGCGAACAGGATCTTAATAGCTTCTTCGTATATTGAACTGTGATCAATTACCAGGTTACATGAAAATAAATTACGTTACAAGGATACTAGTCGAATTACTCCTTTAGGCATTTTAATTTTTACCAAATGACTAAAAGTTGCTATTTTAAAGGTTTTTAGATGTGTATTTCAGTCTAGCCTTCTTAGAGAGAATCCTTTGGCGACAGATGTTGGTCAAGCTAGTATTGATGGTGGACTCTAGTTGGTGAGATTTGTTGCTGTGAACATTTTCGTATAGTGTGGGGTCACTGAAGTGGTCGATAGTTAGTTTGTCGTGGGTGGGTTTGTCTATAATGCAGAATTCTTTCCCTTTGTCTCAAGGTAGGTAAATGAGGTTTTTGTTTTTTAAGTTTTGGGAGGTTAGGAATTGGGATTTAGTAAGGTTGGGTGATGAGGAAGTGCATGATGAGGAAGTTAAGTATGGATTGTTTGATTCTAGCTAGTTTGGTGTTGAAATCAGCATTGTGAGGGAGATGGTGGAGTGGGTTATCGATGTGATAAATGGGGAATCTAAGTGTAGGGGAGGAGGGAGAGGAGGTGTTAGACGAAGAAGAAAAATATGACGATGATGATGAAGACTGTGAAGATGACGATGAGGGAGATGTAAGGGCGATGGAGGGGAGGAGGAGGTAGGAGGTAAAAGGGTAGATGATGACGATGACGCTGAAGAAGACGGTAAAGATGTTGATGGAGAAGAAGATGTAGATGATGGTGAGGGTATTATCGGCGATGATATCGATACTGAAGATATTGGTAGCGATGACAATGAAGACGTAGATGATGTGGGAGGAGGGGGTTTACTGCCCTTAAACATTATACGAAAAGAATGTTTTTAATCCTAACCTGTCTGAGATGTTTCGAATGAAGCCAAACTTTTTCAGACAATCATTCATCGTCAGAAAAATTTCTTAGGTGTTATTGTACAACGCAATCCATCCGGCCTTCAGCTGTGTACTCCGTAAAAGTCGTCCAAATTTTGTTCATTTACTTTGTGGTCTCTGCAATCGATGCAGCTACTTTTTATAGACAGACAACTAGAAATTAAAAACATTATTTGACGAATGTGGTGTTCAGTAATTGGTAATGAGCACTGGAGTGCACAACAAATGACAATTTCTTTAAAATTTACACACTATCGAATGATAACAGAAAGAACGATACAGCAAAGAAATTCAAATGAAACACTGAAAGACAAACATTTCAATTGATAACCTCTAAAGATATGAAGCCGTCAAAAGGAATTTTGCTCAGAGTTGTAAGGCCCAGGGCGATGGATGGCGGATGGGAAAATGTTGTGCCATTGGATATCTATTTCTACACCATACTCTGATTCTAAATTCAATGGCAAATCAAAGGGTACAGCTGAGAGTAAGCAGCAATTCTACATGGTTTGCGTGTCTTCTACTATAACCTCGGGTAGACCAAAGCCTTGTGAGTGGATTTGGTAAACAGAAACTGAAAGAAACCCGTCGTATATGTATATGTATATATCTACGTGTGTGTTGGTATGTCTGTGTTTGTCTCCCCTCACCATTTGACAACCAGTGTTGGTGTGTTTACGTCCTCGTAACTTAGCAGTTCGCCAAAAGAGTCATAGAATAAGTACTAGGCTTGAGAAATAAATCCTAGTGTCGATTTGTTCGACTAAAACCCCGTCAAGACGGTTCCCTAGAATGGCCGAAGTCAAATGACTGCAAAAAAAAAAAAAAAATGAAAACCAAATTTGTTTGCCAAATACTTTTGTAAACGTCGACGAAAACTGGTAGCTGAACAAGATTGTGATCTTTTTGTATATTTTCTAATTCGAAACTAAACATTAATATTTTTCTATTGGATTATTGATGGACTGTTATATAAGAGACGTTTGCTTTGTGAACACAGTTATTCGGTTGGCAATGAAAATACTTTATATTTTGAACAAGCATTTTATTTTGTCCGTCAAGGGATCCCATATATAATCCGTCTATCTTCACTTAGGAACTTCAATATTGTGCAAATTCTCATGGATCCATTATCAGCGATTGCGTGAGCAATTGATTGTGAAGACTTTTCCGCATCAATAAAATCGTGTTATACCCATGCATTTGGGTACAATAGCAATTCACTATTTTTGAATTAATGTACCCGTATGTATGTATGTATGTATGTATGTATGTATGTGTGTATGTATGTATGTATGTATGTATGTATGCTTGAATGTATGCATATATAAACATACACACACACGTATATATAAACATACATTTATGTGTGTATGTATCAATATATGTTGACATATATGCTTGGAATAATTATGTATATCCATACAATTTTACATACATTGTATCTATGTATATTTACAGATATTATATCTATGCATGTGGTCTATGCATATGTATTTGTTTGTATATACGTAAATATGTACGACCTATGTTTATATGTATCCTTGTATGTGCAAGTTCTAGTGGGTATGTGCTGCACTGATGAGTGCGAGATCGTGTGTTCGATTCCAGAACAGAGTGGCGTATAGTTTTCTTGAGCAAAATGCTTTATATCGCGTTGCTCACGTGCTGTGTGTGTGACCTAGAAAACCAAATAAGAGAACCAACTTTGCATATACATGTCGTAAGCGTCGACAAGAAGATGCTGTGATTTGATTTATTTTACGATCTCATAACATACTCGCCAGCAACAACTACATAAACAGACCCATGGGTTGGAGGGTTATCAACTAGTGTCTTAGAAGTTTCAGCCAGCTATTGTCGGACTGCCTATGGTAGCTGGCAGAAGTCACTGTCCAGAATATTCTTGTTTCAGAGTGATGGATATGTAAGCTACAAAAATATAGAATTTCCTTCCAGATTAATGTAAAATTGTTTTCATTATAACTGAATATAAGCATTAATATATATATATATATATATATAAATAGATTGGTAGTATTCCAGAGGGAATAAAATGATATACAACAATGCGATCTTCTCATCAGGGAGAAAAAGAGAAATAAAGCACAGCAATAAGCCATTTTAACAGAATGTGATGCCTGAGTATATGATGAACGCTTCATCATACACGCAGTCATCATATTGTTTTATATCACTTTATTCCCTCTGGAATAATAGTAATGCTTTCTTCGAAGCATACGTAGGAAGTATGAAATTTTGAATAACACATGCATTTAATTCCACTTCTTTATTTATCTGGCATACAAAAACATTTCACTAAACCCTGGAATTTCTACCTTTATAAGTAGGCCGTAACATCCTTGGTACTTATGTGAATTTTTTGCTACCCTGTTAACTAATTTTTTTTTTCATGTTATTTGTACACATTAAATCTACACATACATTAATATATATACATATATATATATATAATATATATATATATATATATATATAGAGAGAGAGAGAGAGAGAGAGATAGAGATAGATAGATAGATAGATAGATAGATAGATAGATAGATAGATAGATAGATAGATAGATAGATAGATAGATATAGATATAGATATAGATATTTTATTGACAATGCAGTAATTTATTTATATTTAGTTTGTTCATCCTTATTCCACAAGCAAGGGAGCTAATGTCTCCACTCAATCTACGGACCATGGTGTCTTAGTTACTGCTCTTCATCAGTCTGTAGTAGCTTGGCCTTGCTTGATATCGCTGCTAATCTACTGTTGAAAACTTAAAGAATTTCAAGTGAAATGCATTCATATATATACGCTTATAAATTGAGGGCATAATCGTTAAAATGATTATACCAGCGTATAAAATCCACTATATCAGTAAAATCAATATTTAAGTATATAATTATAAACATATAATTATAATTAAGGGCTTTGGAGGGGCAATTTAGACTAGTACATGTCAAATGTCTACAAACTACTCTAAATTTGTCCTCCTTTTTTAACACAAGGCTGATTAGTGTAAAGTAATTTTCATGGCACGAAATCTTAAGTTTTAGAGTTGTTCGAAAGTTTATAAATCTTCTCCATTTCCTCGCTTTCAGCAATGTGTTAAGAAACAATGTCCCATATATACATACATATATACATATAAACATATATACATATAAACATATAAACATATATACATATACACATACATGTATACATATATACATATATATATGAGAAAGAGCGTGGGAGGGCGAGAGAGAGACAAAGAGACAGTAAGACACAGACAGACATAAAGATAGATAGATAAATAGATAGATAGATAGATAGATGTTGTAATCCCTGGGCGGGGATTTTCCACTAAATAGTGTTATATCATACATGGTCTTCATGTTGCAACCTATATTTAAATTCTTTCCGTCATAAACATACACCACTTAAGTGGATCCGTGGAAGTTATGATGTGTTGCAGGGGCGCTCAAATTTGAAGGCAAACTTCTTGTTGCAGAAACCACTGTGACAGTCTTTACGGAACTCTATTTCTTTTATTATTGATAAATTGTCATATACCCAAAGCATACACACGCACACACTCTTACATATACAAATATGCATGCTCACACACACACATGCCACTTCTTCGTGAGGCAGCAATATTTTACTATGTGTCGCTGTAATTGTATCTATGTAAGATATTTACAAACGACCATTTTGTTTGAATGGAATTATACTATTCTCATATGGCGCTAAGCTTCAATGACTTCACTTCACAGATGATTTAAACCATCAGCGTGGAGCAAGAATTTAGTTATGATCGTATTAACTGGTGATTTTAACTTATGAACCTTTTATGTAATTGCTAGTCAAGCAAATCATACTATATTCACACATTGTTGATTCATTTCAACTCGCTACCACAAGTGTTCCGTGTCCTGTCATTTTTCATTTAGAAATGCGAATACAATGAAAATTTACTGCAGCTTCTCTAGTTATCCAAGCGATCTTCCTGCCAGTTTTCCTCCATTACACATAACATCAATACGATAACAGGCACAACTAACGCAATCGGAGAACCGTGAAGGAAAATCAGTCTTGTACGAGAACCGTTTGCTTTGGAAATGGTTCGTCTTTTTATTGTTTTGATTATTTGGTAAATATTTCGAGCATTTACTAACTAGTGTGGTTTGTGCTAAGTGCAATTCTACATACACAATTCAGTGAACTCAATTGTTTAGGAAGATTCCATTCCATCATTTTTTTCCTTTTTGTCATTGTGTACCGTCCATAAATATATTCACCAAAATATTTTTTTTAATTACATTTCTGCCAGAATTGTACTTGGAGCATTGCCACACACATTTTAATGTTTCTTTTCACAACAATATATATGAAAATTTAATGGCATCACCAAAATAGACATCTGTTCCAGCACGTTTCAATATATTGAAATATAGGTAATTAATACTGTAATCAATAATCATAAGATAATTATCCTTTATTGATATAATTCAGATATATCAAATAATGATTGAATTTAAAACAGAAAATGAAAAAAACAAATTATCTATAAGAACACATTTTCGTGACATTGTATCACAAAATATGTTTGATATTAGATTGACTTATAATGAAATATTACGTGTTATTGCATTAATTTTCAATATATTCTTATGTGATATTCGTATGGTTTTCTCTAGACAAATCGATCGAGGAGATTGATCAACCACAACCTCGGTAAAAAAAAATCATTGTATCCAATTGGGTTAGATATTATTTGACTGTATAGGTGTCGGATTTGTTGTATACTTTTTTATTCATAATACACACACACACACACTCGCTCTCTCTCTCTCTCTCTCTCTCTCTCTCTCTATCTATCTATCTATCTCTATCTCTCACACACACACATTCTCACACATACAAGCAAACAAATTCAAGGAATATAATGACTATAAATTATTACCTATGCAAGATTTATTGTTGATACAGACTGTAGCACACACACTCGCAGACACAAATTATAGAGTTATGTGACAAATGATTTTTGTCTTAGTGATATTGCTTTCATCTACCTGGCTCGATCGTCTATTATATGTCAGCATTACCTGTTGCAAATTAATCATCTATAAGAATCTCACAATAAAATATGTGAAATTTTGTTACATCTGAATTTATCTAATCACAATCATGCACGGCTATTTCACTTAATGGGAGGATTATTTTTTTTATGATAATAATAAAACACCCCCTTTCAGTAATGAATCTATAGAACTTTACTCTATTTCTTAGACATATATTTACACAAGTTACATAAAATAATTCAGTCTTGCGTTACTAGAGTTTTGGCAAAATGCTAATCACCAACATTTGTTGCTATCAAAATATCACCAGGTTTTTGGGAAAACTATTTTTTGTTATGGCTTGCTAATCTGCTAGACTATTTCCGTTGACAAAGAAAAATTGAAAGCAAACGGAGCATTATATAAGCATACGGGAAATTACATGAATATATCAAGCAAAAGAGTTTGATTTCGCTGTATGTAATCGATTAAACTCTATGTTCACAGCAAAAGAAAACATATTTTACTTCGACCTTAAGGGCTTACTTTATAATTTTTTATGTAGTTGCAATCTTCCTAATCGTTAATGGTATATTAAGTAACTAGCTGAACTAGAATAACAAATTTATAGATTGAATATTGCCAGCAGGTCAATGATTACCACTTTTTCACTTTAAATGTATAGCATACAAGATTTATGTATGCATGTATGTATGTTTGCATGTATGTATGTACGTATGTATCAATCATTCTACATATCTATACACACACACACCACACACACACACACACACACACATATATAATATATATATATATATATAATATATATATATATATATTATATATATATATTATATATATATACATACATATATACATACATACATGCTTCTGTGTGTATGTATGTGCGTGCAATATCTATGTTCAACATATCCGGTATTAGGAAACCTATCAAGAATTAAAAATAATTACTCTGTTTTTGTGTCATTCCTTAGAGAATTTTAAATAGATATAAATGCATGTTTATCTTTTCGGCCAGTGAAATATAAAAAGTTGGATTCTCTTCTCATGTTTGGAAATGTACTTTTCTTCTCCACAGGAGAAGTAGATCACCTTCCTCTGTCCATGATAAGAGATTGTTATGACGCGTTCCACCATTTGTTAGCTACTCATCAGTTTCCATCTACATACTATATTATCATAACGCAGGGTAAAATATATCCTAACCCGATTGGTAGTGCGATAGCTTGATAAAGTACGAATCCTTATATATGTGTGTGAATATCACTTCTGTGTAAGTATATGTATACATACACATGAATACACACACACACACACACACCACACACACATATATATATATATATATAATATATATATATATATTATATAGAGGGCATTATTACATATAAATGCCTCTTTCTACCAAAAATTTTACTAATCATACCCAATGCAGTTTTTCAAAGCAAGACATTTAAAAAATGAATTTAGTCTTATATCACCTGTGATTTCGCACTCACCGCAGAAGAATTTGCGTCCATGCTCATCAGTAAGACTGATTCTGAACATATCATAAATAAACGACCAGTACCGTCGAAGTCGAACAGCCAACTGCCATTTCTAACGAAGCACATGGAGAAGTTTACAAATCATATATCCGGTAAATGGCGGGCTTCTACGAACTGCATTTCGGATAGGAAAAGTTTTTTCGGAATAAATTTAACAATTAAGGATAACTTCTTAATAAGGAATCTTAACAAGAAATTATAAGGTAGATAACGTGAAAAACCTCATAAGAGAAAAATTTCGAAAATAATTCTTTCTTATTGAACATATTAATTTATATTATATGGAGGGCATTATTACATATATTATATAGAGGGCATTATTACATATAAATGCCTCACGCTAATAATATAAATTAATATGTTCAATAAGAAAGAATTATTTTCGACATTTTAAATGCCTTGCTTTGAAAAACTGCATTGGGTATGATTAGTAAAATTTTTGGTAGAAATGACTTATGTCCCTCTTAGCGTGAGGCATTTATATGTAATAATGCCCTCTATATAATATAAATTAATATGTTCAATAAGAAAGAATTATTTTCGAAATTTTTCTCTTATGAGGTTTTTCACGCTATCTACCTGATAATTTCTTGTTAAGATTCCTTATTAAGAAGTTATCCTTAATTGTTAAATATATATATATATATAAAACCAGCTTAGAGAAGAAGAAGAAGAAACGAAACGAATCGAATCGGTGCGAGGGCGCTCAGTCATACAATAGTGTAATAAATAAAATATATGCATACATACAAACATATATGTACGTACCTACATCTACATGTATATATACATGCATATATAAATATATATACGTGTGAACAGGACACCACAAATAGGCGTAGAACTCAATGAGAAACGAAAAAGTAAAAACAGCATGGAACGGACCATTTTTTTAACAACGAAAAATCTGAGTACAAGACAACTACATGAGGAAAAATCCCCTTCATCAGCTGTCCCTAGTTCAACTCCAGCGTGTTTTGAAGGTGAGGACAGAACACGTCTCGTCGAACTAGTCCTTCCTGCGAAAGAATTAAATAAAATTCCTTTTGCAGATGGGGAAAAAACAAGGAAACAAATGTGACAAAAACAGGACGTAAAAACAATACAATTAAAAACAAATACAAAATGAAAATACAATTACAAAAAATACAATACAAGAAGGAATAGAAACAGGACAGGAAAACAAATATTGAGGGCCTATAAGCCTAGACGAGGAAAAAATTTTCACGAGCGCAGGAAGAAACATGTTTACTTGAAGAAGACCGCCAGCGAAAGGAAAATCGTCGACCCGGCTGTGAGAGAGATGAGGAGGAGTGTGAGAGAGGGAGAGATAGAGAGGAAGGAAGCCAAAGAGGGTGAAAGAAAGAGAGAAGAAGAGTTATAGAGTTTCGCGTCATAATTATATATAAAATCCAACTTAGAGGTGAAGAAGAAACGAAACGAAACGAAACGAATCGAATCGAATCGACGCGAGGGCGCTCAGTCATAAAATAGTGTAATAAATCAAATATATGCATACATACAAACATATATGTACTTACCTACATCAACATGTATATATACATGCATATATAAATATATATACGTGTGTACAGGACACTACAAATAGACGTAGAACTCAACGAGAAACGAAAAAGTAAAAACAGCATGGAACGGACCATTTTTTAACAACGAAAAAAACAGAGTACAAGACAACTACACATGGAAAAATCCCCTTCATCAGCTGTCCCCAGTTCAACTCCAGCGTGTTTCGAACGTGAGGACAGAATACGTCTCGTCGAACTAGTCCTATACACACATATATATATATATATATATATATATATATATATATATATATATATATATATATATATATATATATATATATATGTATATATATATATAAATAAAAGTAAATTTGTGTATTATAGTGTAATTTGTGTATTATAAATGGAGTTGAACGAAGATGCTATTAAAATTATTTTACTTTCGACAAATGTCTCGAAGACAACATGGTATTATTCCTTTGTCTTCGAAACATATGTCGAAAGGAAAAGAATTTTAATAACATCTTCGTTCAACTCCATTTATAATACACAAATTACACTATAATACACAAATTACTGCACATTAACCCGGAGTTTCTACCTTTGAATAAGTCGCTTCATCCTTGTTACTTGCGTGAATTTTACTACTCTGGTAACTGTTTATTGAATTTTCCATGTTAACGGTCATTAAAGGATAATTCATTCATCCATTTAAATATATATATATATATATATATATATACATGTGCGTATGTATATGTATACATATACATGAATACATACATATATATATATAATATATATGTGTGTGTGTATTTTTTGTATACATATACACGAATACATCTATATATATATATATATATATATATATACATATGTATGTATTTTCTTAAAGGCGTCCTATCGGGCGGTTTTCAAGCTAACTCCAGTGCAGGACTCAACAATGATACTTCATGCATTGTGTACATATAAAATTTTATTGAACTTGAACAATATTTTTCAAGCAATGAACAATTTTCATTAAAGTAATGATACAATTTGTCGACTTGGAACTTATTGCAAAGCTGCATGATAGACATTTTTTACCTTCACATTCGGGATCAGTGCAAATAGCTTGTTTCCAACAAAAGTTCGTGTATGAAATTGATCTTTTTTAACTTCAATTAGAAGAGTAAACCTATGTATATAATAACACTGAGAAAATGAGAAAGGGTAAAAGTAATTACCCGATCAACGAAGGGTATTACTGCTAGTGCATATATATAGAGATTAAATGAACATTTGAGACAATATGACGACAAAAATAACAGTACTCCATACTCTACCAACATGTCAAGCACGAACATGGAAGCAACTCGGGTCAACTTGACATCCGCATTATATCCAAGCGCCCAAATGAACCAACACTCAGACAAATACAGGAGTACGTCCTCATAAATGAAACACCCTCAGTACTAAATAGGAAATATACGTAGTAGGTAATCATACCCCCATACTCACAGTTTATATTTATACTAGCAGAGATACCCGGCGTTGCTTGAGGTTAAAATGAATGGCATAGTTTGTATCAAATATATTAGTTATGTTGAAACTGGTGATATGGGAAAGTACAGCATTGACAACAAAACATTTGTTGAGTAAATGATGGGTTAATTCGAACAAGCAACTTACTATGCGTCCGTTTGGAGTATTTCAGGCCCTAACCTGTCACGAAAAATTGGGGAGGGGGTTATGTAATTTTTGGAGACACCGAAAGCTGTCAGTGAATATACCTTCTTTTGTAGCAGTCGGTGCTGTATATAACACGACCAATCATCTGAAATTTTGACACCTCCTTCGGGTTCATTGTCCTACATCACTCATAATGTAAATTAAGAGGAACTGTGGTTGTTCATTTTTGGGTAACAGGGAATCAATGAGGTGATAGACTTGCCCTTGAAATTTGACGTCGGCGTAAATTCATGTTCAAATATTTTCTTAGATGCAGTAAACGATGTCATTTGAAATGCAGAATTGTATTTCTGATATTATTCAGAAAATTATTTGACTGGATGGAAGTGTCTTCTAGAAGATCCACAAAAAGTTGAGAAGGAGCTGGTAGTGCTTGCAATGTAACCTGACCGCCTGAGCAGCACATACCATTTGTTTCATTTGGAAATTTTAAACATCTACAGAAACGACAATTTGTGTTTAGCACACGAAATACGAGATAACCCACCTATACCTGGATATAACTCACTCAACAAGAACTCACAACTTCAATGGACTATGATACAACAAAACGTGACTTAAAATGATTCAAATAATCCTATCAGGTGGTACTATTAAGTTAGACATGGCCTGGACCAAACTTTGGTTGAAACATATCTAAGTTATCTAAGTTATATATATATATATATATATATATATATATATATATATATATATATATAGCTATATATGGAAAAGAATATCTGAAGGATATTTATTTAGAATTCGAAAACAGATTATGGCTGTTAAATGGTAAAGAACATTAGAGTAGTCTCTATTCTCCCTACTCCACTAGATTCAGCCTACTAACTTTAGCTAAAATACATTCAAATAAGCCAAAGTTAAATTCCTCACAATGAGGATGGATTTATGGCTTTGACATTTGTACTACCCCTTCCTCTAAATGTAAATAGAAAAAAATCTTGTTTGTCTCTATTGAACCAAATATAGAAGCCCCCTCCCCATTGATAATCTAAATAACAAAGTGAACTCAGTGATAAAAAATCTACAGATGGAGAAGGACCTTCTACTACCATGTTCTTAATGATAAAATTGACCTCTCTGTCTATATATCTACCCTCTTTGTAATGTTGGCAATTGAGATAAGTATAAAAATGTACATTGTCCATTTAATTAAAAAAAATCTATATGTGGCTGAAGATTGCTTTACATTTTTAAACTGATGTAATACTTAAATTGTTTAATAAAATGAAGTAGCAAGAAACGATTGTACTACACAACCTTGAATATCCTTGTTGCTTATTTTGATATATATCGAAAGTTTGGTCCAGGCCATGTATAACTTAATTGCACCACCTGATAGGATTATCTGAATCCTTTTAAGTCAAGTTTTGTGGTATCATGGTCCATTGAAGTAGTGAGTTCTTCTTGAATGAGTTAAATCCAGGTATAGGTGGCTTATCTCGTATTTCTTGGTGAAATTTGTCCAGATTCCGTTTAAAGGTGATGGGATCCTTTTCCTCTTTGATCAGTTTTGGGACAATGTCAAACAGGGTAGGGCTTGATGAGGAAAATAAAGTGTCGCAGTGTACCTATATGTTGTGATCCTGAATTGGGCAGGGGACGTATGACCCGTGTTCCCACACTTGGATGAACCTTGAAGCTATTGTCCAGGTTGTTTGGCCAATACTGGCGGTATATTCTCTACATCGTGCAAATGATGTACCGATCGCAACACGCTGAGAGAGTAGTTTCAAGGCTTTACGGCGGTCCCAGTAATCGAGATCAGTCATGCCTTTAATTATTTTAGTGAGTGTCCCCCGGGGGGCGATTCAATTTTCGAGATGTTTCGTTTTCTATGGGGAGACCACAGGCGGAAGCAATATTCGAGGTATGGCCGTACAAAGGAGGAAAAAAGTCGAATGATGACAACGTGTTCTCTGAACCGGAAGGTTCTTAAGATCCAGGAGCTCATCTTACGAGCTATAACAACCTTGTTGTTGATGTGGGCACTCCAACTGAGATTGTTATCAACAATTACTCTTAGGTTTCAGATATTATTAGATGCTATGGCTGTTTTAGTATAGTCTTTCTTCCAAAATACATCACCTAAAATGTTCCCTCGTTTATTTGCATTTTGTTTTGTCTGTATATAGATCAGACTGGGTCTTCTTTTTCATTGATGATTTGCTGGAGCTTAGTGTCATCAGCAAATATTTTCGTTTTGCAGTGTTTTACGACGCTGGAAATGTCGTTTATGTAGATTATAAAGAGGAGCGGGACCAAGACAGTCCCCTGAGGGACACCATTGGTGACTTTTGCTGGGCTTGAGTGGACTCCATCGACCACAACATGTTGTGTTCTATTCTCCAGGAAATACTCAATCCGGTGTAAAAGTTTCCCACGGATTCTAACATTTGCCAATTTTGAGAGTAAGATATTATGGCTAACCCTATCAAACGCTTTACTGAAGTCAAGATATATGACATCAGAGTTCGAATCTGTTCCCAAAGCTTTAAGTATATCCTCAATGTGGTGTAAGAGCTGTGTTAGACAGTCCCTGCCACAGCGAAAGCGATGCTGACTTGCATTCAGGACTTTGTGGATCTCCAGGAAGCCAGCTATCCTTGATCTTATCACTCTTACAAACACTTCAATGATGTGCGAGGTGAGTGAGATTGGGCGATAGTTGACCGTGAGCGATCTGTTTCCCTGTTTGAAAACCAGGATGACAGACTGGGATAGGAGCTGATTCGGTATATAACCTGAGCCTAAAGAATTTCTCCAGAGGTTGGTCAGATGGACAAGTTGGTGTCTACCTTCCTTCAGGAGATTAGCGGGGAACCTACCAGGACCTACAACAGAATAGTATTTGACCTCATTTATTGCTGCTACGATGTCTGAGGCAGGGAAGGTTATGTCCGAGATTTTATGTTGGGAATCACCTTCGTTTGATTCATTTACGTCAATATCAGTGGGATCACTAAAGACAGAGCAGTATTGTTTCTGCCATTTCTTAAGCATTGTATTGAGGAATGCGGTTATCATCGACCAAAGGCCCAATAGGTGAGACAAAACAGAACACTTTTGAGTTCTGTTTGATATTTTTGATTACCCAGTGTTCCTCTGCAGTTCTTTGATTTTCAATGGAGGCTTTCATGTCGGTCTGCAGATGAAGGTTTTCGAACTCCAGCATCTTCATTGTTGTTGAATATGGATGTTGTATGTGGGAGTATTTTAATTGGTTGATTTCTTTTATTGAGTCTTTTGATGCGCCTGATCAGGGTTTTTTTCTGTCTAGGGATCTGGTTTCTGTTTGTGTTAGTGGATTTCGTAGGAGCGTATTTTGAGCATGTATAGGTGACAATGCCATGCAGTCGCAATGTGAGTGGAACTGAGAGTGAAGGAAAAGTCGATGACTGCCAGATACTTTCTGATTGCTGCTCAGTCCGCTTTGTGGAAGTTTAGGTTGTCAAATAAGTGCAGTGGAGTGGGGTCGGCTGGTTTGGTTTTATATATGCTGGGAATTAAAATTACAGAGTATCATATTGTTGTCTGCGAGGAGACATTTTTCAACTGAAATACTGTGAACGGAATTAGATTGGTTGGTTAATATTAGATCCAAGATCGTTTTATTCTGTCTTCTGGGTTTCGAGTCAGGAAAAAATTATCCATTAAGTTAAAGAGTAATTCTGCTGCTGCTTTGTCTGATTTAGAGCATTTGCCTAACTTCAGAGAAATTGTGGCCAGTTTATAAGAAGGAGGTTAAAATCACCCATCACTCGTAAGTTTCCTGAGTTGGATTTTTGAAGGGAGGACTTTATTTTGTCGAGGCAATCTTCAAAGTAGTTTAGGGGTATTTGGGGAGGCCTGTAAAAACCAACAGAGATTATGTCTTTGGTCTTGTTGAATAGTGATATAGATTCACAATATCCATTAGAAAATATGCCCTTGGCATCAACTGAAAAGGTGTCATGGAGAAAGATGGCTGTCTCCACCTTATTTCGGTCTGTGCGATCTGCACAGATGATGGTGAAATCTTTTATTTTCGCCTCGGCATCCATACGTGTGCTGTTTAGGTGAGTTTCAGTAAGGATAAAGAAACGGAAGCAATGTGCCGTTTCGGCAAGCCAACTGTGTATGTATAGGATCTTCCACTTTTTGGCAATGAGTGATGACTGATGCCACGTACATTTAACGGGAATGCCGAGATAAGGGTAGTTTGATGTTTGCATTGTTCTAAGAGCCCAGTGTTATCTTTTATTTTGTTTAGAGGTAGCAATGAGGTTCGTTTTTGTATGGAGTTGTGTGTGTGTGTGCTTGTGTGTGTGTGTGTGTGTGTGTGTGTGTGTGTAATATTCTAGTTGGTGGTGGGTGGCTGTTCTTTGCGTTTTTCATAAATGGTTGCTGATAGCTCATTGGATCTTCTGACTTAGGTCAGCCTTCATATTTTCTAGATAAATTAGTAAAAAAGATTTCCTTCTTTGGTTTGCCACTTGGTCAGATTATGCATAGTTCATGTAAGTGTTATGGTTTTTCCATAGTTCTGTCTTTGTTGTTTGATTGTAAGAGGTGAAATATGGTTGTATTTCATCTTTGTTGTTGTCGTAGGTCTCCTCTGTTGCTGTTTATATTTATTTTTCGATCGTTTTGTGCCCTTCAGATGGTGGTGGTTGCATTTTGGGTTGAATTCTGTGTCACTAAGGATATATTCGTTTCTCCAGGTTGTAGAAATTTGTGTAAATTCATCCTCCGATGATAGTAAAATAGAATAGTAGAATCTAATGGTTCTGGGACTAAAAACAAGGACTGTTACTGCTGGTTTGAGTTGAAATCTGTCTCTTTGGCTACTGACTGGTCGGAGCTATGAAAAGTACGTCTTGCCACGTTGAATGCCAATATGTATATATATATACATACACATAAAATCAAAATAAGCAACAAAATATCAAGTAGTGACGCAGTACGACCGTTTCAAGTGGCTCCATTTAATTGAACAATACAATCATTACATCAATTTAAATACAGTGCCATCTTCAGCTGCTCAAATAAATAAGTAGAATTTTAACCAGTAGGGCATTTCAATATAATTGTTTTTCAAACATTTTAACAGATCAAGAAGATGGAAGAAATTCATGTTGCCTCTATTGCCTCTAATAACTTCCAAGAATCGCATGAAGCCTATTGGATTCATAGTGTTGTAAGGGATGGCAATTCATTTCTAATTCATTTATCTCTTTATCAACTACTAAATCTAAGACTAGAAGACTGTATATTTTGAAGAAAGGGCAAGAGTGAGTTGAGAGACTATGGCTAGGTATGATCATAAATATTATCATATGTATCCCATTTCCTCAGGGAGAAAAGAAGACATTAGGAGTAGACAATTGGATATAAAGTAAATGTCTATAAAAAAAAGGCTGGGTAGGGGAAGACTTTAAATCATAATGTTAATTACTAGCTAAAGGGACAAGATACTAAGAAACCTAAGATGTTAATACAGAGGAAATTTTATTTTGAGGCACTATGGGGGGGGGGTTATTTATAAACAATATTGTTATATTGTGTAACAAATAAAATTTAAGATTTTCAAAAATGACATCATAACCAAAATAGGTAAAATGTGTGTATATATCGATTATAAACATTTAAAAGTAAAGATTATACAGAATCTGTTTAATATTCATTCATTTACTTAAATAATTGCTTATTAGGAGGTTTCTATAAAGATTGCTTAGGGCATTACTTATGGGATAACTGGAAAGGTAAACATGCTATCTATTAATTTTAAGCTGTGAATATTATTCAAAATACGCCAATTGATTTTAATTTAACAAGGTCCTATACATGCATGTGTACACACACATACATACATATATATATATATTCATTGTTAATAAATAATACTGGAATGTCAGACGTTCAGGAGTATGAAAGGAGCCTTTGACATTGTCCCTTACTCATGAATGCTAGAAGCACTTCAACTTGCTAATGTTCCAGTGAACATAGTCAAGGCCAGAGCTGACCTTACTTTATCATGGCCACCATCTTGAAATTAGACATAAAGAGTGATTGTATTACCAGTGATAGAATACTGTATCGTGGAGGCATATTCCAAGGGGACAGCTTCTCTGTGATGTCGTTTATACTTTCTGTAAGCCCCTTGTCATCCACGTTAAGGAAGTCTGAAGGATAGCTCACTGGTTCACAAGGAAACAGAAATACCAAAAATTATGCACCGTTTCTTTGTGGATGACTAGAAAATATATGCCAAGACGATGCATGAAATGAAAAAGTGCCTTGACCTGGTTACAACATTCTCAAAGGATATGGGGCTGAAGTTTTGTGAGGATAAATGTTACTAAATGGTTGAGAAAAGAGGGAAAATATATCTTAGTATGGTACCTGTAACAAACTACGTGTCACTAAAGAGTATTACAAGCAAATAAAGAAAATTTAGACCTCGGAACACTCTTTATTCCACAAAATAGTGGCTCACAATGTGTTTGCTGTGACGGCACTCATACCAACATTTGGGCTGTTTCATTGGACGCTTAATGAAATCTGAGCTATTGATGTGAAAACCTGGTAGAGACTAACTAGCACACATAATTTCCATATCAACAGTGACGTAGACTGCCTCTATCTAAAACGAAAACAAGGTGACAGAGGCTTAACATCGAGCCAGGCTGCCTTTGAATGGCCCATCATATCTCTCCGGCAACATCTGTTAACCACCAAATGAAGTGCATTCCTTGATCAAGTTTGCATACATGAACATGATAACATCCTAATACATGGAGAGCAGCTTCTTGAGCAGCATTCCTTGTCAGATAACATTAAATACATGCCCAAAGATGTCGTACAACTGTACTACAATGTATTATTAAAGGACGAGCGTATATCAGCAGGCTCATTAGCCACAGAAAGCAAATGTTCTATTTCTGTGGCTTAGGGGTCTCTTACAGATATTTCTAGCAACGGCGGTCCTCCCTGCATCCTAGGTCACTTTTTAGAGACGGCGAATTATTTCGTTTTTGTTTCTAACTTGCGTCTAGCCTTCTTAATTATAAACACACAAACACACAGACACGCACAAACGCACACACACACACACACACACGCACACTCACACACACAATACCAAGAGTCCTCATGTAGAGCCTCCTTGAGAGTGATTATAGGAATGTTGGTCAACCATGGCTCAGATATAAGGGCAAGCTGTACAGTAACCTGTTAGAAATGAAGATAGCTCGCAACACATTTGAGTGAACGAACAGAATGGAGATTGGTTGTGTCAAAATGGTATTAAATACTTTGTTGCAACCAGCATTAACAAACTTTGTGCTGTAAGACAGTAAACGGCTGCAAATATACCACCTGCACTGACCTGTAATCCTCATACTTGCAAAATCTGATTTCCATGATGCTGATCACTACTCCGTGGAAGACAACCTTGTAGATGTGTTGGGGAAGACACTATAGTTTCAGTACATCAAGTGCTAAGTTTTTGCAATACCGTTCATGGATGGTAAACGCAGTAATATTTATCAATATCGATGTTAACTAAATAAAGTATTTAGCTACTGAGTTGTACAATGTATCTCAAAGGTATTTTACATCACATAGACTCCGATTAGTTGGAATGTACGAGTTCATGTCATGAAATCGAATATGATTTTACTGTCCTTTAAGCTTCATTTTTAAGTTACTATAAAACATCCGTGTTTTGTACCTAGTATGTCTTCCTTAGTGGATAAGAGGAAAAATATTATCCAATATATACACTATTTAAAGCGGGGAGCTGGCTGACTCGTTAGCACACCTGACGAAATACTTAGCGGCATTTCGTCCGACTGTGAGTTCTAAATTCATATTCTGCCGAGGTCCACTTTGCCTTTCATCATTTTGGGGTCAATAAAATAAGTACCAGTAGAAAACTAGGGACGATATTTCAGGCGTTGTGCTAAAGTCTGAAACCAATATATATACTTCATTTAAGATGTTATGATAACTTGATGGAGATGACTATGCAGAATCCTGTTGTTGAACACGGATACCAACCAATATGTATTTAAGTGACAACACGTGGCAGAAATAATATTTATCTAGTGATATATTAGGCAGACCAGATCATACTCCTGCCAGCCAGAAATCAAGTCTGTCTTGCATGCTCACACTTTCCGTTGCTTAACACAAGAACCATGGTTTGTCTTAGAAGTATTAATAGCTACGAATTACTTTATTTCAAATACAGAGGGGAGCGTTTGATGTAAGTGGCGGGGAGTTATGAGACGATTATGGTAAATAAAATAGGTGAGAAGTAGAAATGATAATGTACCGCTCACATATGTAAATGTCTTGAGCTCCATGCGTAAGAAGAAATCTCAATTAACCATAGTAGAAATATATTTAAATTACACATTTCGTTGTTTGTGTCGTGTTCATTTTTCAAGCTACATGAATACTCTGAGACTTTTCTACGCCTCCTCTATTTCAGTACCATATTTGTTTCACTTTCAATTGTTTACATATTGATGATTAGAAGTAATCTCTCACGTTTCTAACATAAGTATATCTATTTCTGTCAGGATCTCACGGAATTTGACAGCGAGTAAACGAATAATTCAAACCAAAGTAAACTGTGGGTAATTGTGGAAGGTAGGTGTAACACTTTTTAATAACGTAAAGTTAACCAAAAGAAATCTAGGTCTAAATACTATCGTTTTATAAAATGAAAAACAAAAATATGCATCGAAATATAATATTTCTTGTTAATTTACTCGGTTTTAGTTTGTAACTGTCAGATAATATTTGGTAACAGTAAGATTATAAATTCGATGCAGAGTCAGCATTTAAGTTAGGTTGTTACAATTTACGTTTACTCTCACGGCGAAAACGTGCATTTCATGAAATACATTGAATTGATTTATACATAGACGCTAAAGGGTAGGAAATAAAGTAGAATGTAATATATTCTATTTCCATTTAAAAGTTCCTTGCATGAATCGGATTACACGACTAAAATCACCAGCACCACCACCGCCATCACCAGCACCACCAGCACCACCACATATATAGTAACAGTTATTTGTAACTAATTAAGAAGGGGAAGTCATACACACTGCTTGTGCTTGCATGCACTTATAAGCAAACACACAAACTCACAAGCACAAATACAATTATACACATGTGCGTGTATGTATATATATATATATATATATATATATGTATGTATACACACACACACACACATATATATATAAATATACATACATACATACATGCATACATACATACATAGATACATACATACATACATACATACATATATATATATATTAGAACGAATGAGATAAATTCAAGATTGAGAGTTTACAGGACATTTATAAAGAACATTTACATCTTACAGTTGTTTGTGGGATATCATGGATATCATGGAGACGATGTGAGAAATATTTGAGTTCTAATTGTTGAAGAAAAGATAAGGAATATAGAGGAAAATAAGAGAATGAAAGTATAAATAAGATATATAAAGATATATACACCATTCCAGGAAAATGGTGTAAAAAGTGGTAGAAAAGGTAAAACAAGTTTCCTGTACATGGTGTGTAAGATCCAATAACAGTTCATACTTAGTCATTGTAAAACATTTATATACTTATAAACACTTCTCTGTTTTAATATCTCTAAGGTAAGATATTTTCCCTGAAGACGAAGGCTCGTCTCATCTTCTCTGAGGAAATTAATCTATAAACATTATTATGGATCGCTGGGTCCCCAGAAACAGCTGTCGGATTTCTAATAATTTTCTCTCCCCCTCCTTTAGTTTTCTGTATGATTTCTGGTCAGTGTAAGTTGGGCCAGTTTATATGTATACATGTATACATAGTTTGCATTTCATGTATATAATATACTTTATATGATGATCTGTCTAATTTGCTTATCCCCATATTTGCTTCTGTACCCGCTCAAATTTCTATCTCTGAGCACTACTAAGTATCATTCTATACGAAGAATATCTGAATCTCATCTCAGTCACTGTCCGTCTCTCTCTCTCTCTCTCTCTCTCTCCCCCTCTCTCTCTCTCTGCCACTCTCTTTCTCTCTCTATATATAGCTTTTTCCTTCGTTAATGTCCGTATGTGTAAATATATGTGTGTGCGTGCGTGTGTGTATACTAGCAGAGAGACACGTCGTTACCCGGGGATAAAATGGCATAGTTTGTCTTGTTTCACTTGTTTCGGTCACGTGAATATACCCATCCAGGAGCACAGGTTTTATTCTAAGAAATAGACTGCGTGATTTCTTTGTAAGCGTAGTACTTATTCTATCAGCGTGTTTTACCCAACGATTAAGTTACGGAGACGTAAACACAGCAACATCGGTTCTCAGGCGATGGTGGGGGTACAAACACAGACATACACACACACGTATACATACATTCACAACATATATATATATATATATATATATATATATATATATATATATATATATAATATATATATATATATATATACATATGTATACATAGTTGGAATTTACAGAAAAACAAAAGACGAAGACAGGTGTATAAATAACAAACAGATGTATTAGTTTAACGCTCGGGAAGGTAAGAAAGTATTTTACGTTTCAAGCTTACGCTCTTCAACAGAAAAGAAACGCAAGGAAATAAACAGAGAGAATTTTTAAAATCCTTAGGGGCTTAGCGATCAACAAGCGGCTGGCTTGACTGAGGTAGTGAGACAGGAGAGCTAGTAAAAGGGGGAGATAATAAAGTAATGGTGATCCCAAAACGAAGTTGCGCGAGCGTGGATGATGGTGTGTCTAATGGGAACTGGCCAGTGCTAGTGTATGCGGGGAGGTATGCATATACATACATATACATACATACATATATATATATATATATATATATTATATAGAGGGCAATTACACATAGATGCCGCACGCTAGGCGGGACTTTTAAAGTCAAAACTACCAAAATAAACAAATTGTACCGAATGCAATCCTCGAAGCGAGTCATTTAAAAAGAGAATTTAGTTACATATCACCTGTGATTTCGCAATCAATGCAGTATATGCATTTTATGTTCTTCAGTGCAACATATATATATATATATATATATGTATATATTTATACATATATATATATATATGTATATATATATATATACATATATACACACACATATATATATGCATATATACATACACACACAATATATATATATATATATATACATGATTATATACATATATATGCAAAATATATATATGTTTAAATTATAATATGTATAAACATATATATGTATATATATTATAAGGTTTGGAGATGATGTACAGATATTTTATATTAGAAGAAATGAGGTACTCAGAAAATCGGATGGTTTATATTTACAGATATTTATTTGTATATTACATGTTTTTATACATCATATAACTTAGATCATATATTAGCGCTTTCTCCCTTTCTAGTGGGGTTTTGAAATCGAACTGTTCGATTTGAAAACCCCACTAGAATGGGAGAATGATCTAAGTTATATGATGTATAAAAACATGTAATATACAAATAAATATCTGTAAATATAAACCATCCGATTTTCTAAGTACCTCATTTCTTCTAATATATATACATATAAATATATATATATACATACATACATACATACATATATATATATACATACATACATACATATATACATACATACATACATATATATATACATACATACATACATACTTATATATATATATATATATATATATATATATATGTATATATGTATATGTATATATAAGGTTAATCCAAACGGGAAAACAGAAAAAACAACAACACGTGGAACAATTACAGTATTATTATTATTAGGCGCTCAGGAAAATGGAAGAAGGAGGGTATGACGTTTTGAGCGGAGCTCTTCGTCGGAAACATAAGAGAAAGAAAGAATGATCCCGAGACGGGAAGACAGAGGAAAAAAATTGCAGGTCGTCTTCACGAGGTCACATATATATATATATATATATATATATATATATATACATATATATATATATATATATATATATATATATATATATATATATATATATATATATATATATATATATATATATTAGAACGAATGAGAGAAATCAAGGCTGAGCGGAGTTTACAGGACATTTATAAAGAACATTACGTCTTACAGTTGTTCTGGGATATCATGGATAT
This sequence comes from Octopus sinensis, assembly GCF_006345805.1. NCBI lineage: Eukaryota > Metazoa > Mollusca > Cephalopoda > Octopoda > Octopodidae > Octopus > Octopus sinensis. The sequence goes on from NC_043001.1 coordinate 59,936,192, forward strand.
CCCTTCATCAGAGACGGTGTGAGAAAATATTGGAGTTCTAATTGTTGTAGAAAAGATAAGGAATATAGATGAAAATAAGAGAATAAAAGTATAAATAATATATATAAAGATCTTAAAATTTCAAACAATCTTACTTTTACATGGGGTAAGACGGCCTTTGGCAGCAACTATACCTTGAATTCTACGGGGTATGGACTCGTACAACTTATGAGTTGTTCCCAAAGGAATTTTTGTCCATTCATCAGATAAAATATTCTCCGTGTTTTTAATGGTGATGCTAGAAGATATCGACTCCTTACATAAATGTTCAATAATATTGAGAGCTAGAGACTGTGGTGGCCAGATAAGATGTTCAATTTCACTAGAATGTTCCTCGTGCCATTCAGTAACAATTTTAGCTGTGTGAATTGGTGCATTATACTGAAATTGGTGCATTATCCTGAAATATTGCGTTTCCCTCCGGAAACAGTTACGCAAATATAGTCACGTGTATTAATTCTGCCATGATGGGAAACCATTGGGGCGGTGGATTTCCAAGTATAGCTACCACCCGCAGATCATCACAGATCCTCCTCCATGTTTAACAGTTGGAAGGCAGTCTGGGGCAAACGCTTGTTTTGGCTTTCTCCACACATATACTCGGCCGATGGTCGGAAATAATATAAAGGATGACTCTTCCGAGAAAATAACATTCTTCCACTGCTCTAGGGACCAATTCTGAAGGTTTTTACTCCATTCTAAACGCTTAGCAATATTTGCTTTCGAAAGTAGTGGTTTTCTGATTGCACCCTCCTAAGAAATCCGGCTTTGTGTACCTCCCGGCGAACGGTTTTTGTGGAAAATGGGTTCTCAAGGTGGTCACTAAGCTCTGCAGTAATTTTTGGAGCTGAACTTTTGTGATCCTTTCTAACAATACGCATAAGAATCCGACGTTCCATATCTGAAAGTTTTGGTTTCCTTTCGTAGTTTTGTTTCTAGGAGGAGGTTTTTCACTCTTTTTCGAAGGTTGCCATTACTTTCGAGACAGTACTTCTTGATAAATAAAAATTTCCGCTGTTTTCGTTACCCTAGCAGCTGCCATACGTGCACCAACAATTTGACCTCTTTGAAAACTGGTATATCGGTTATTTTAATGAATTTTAATTACCTTTTTCTTATGATATCAGATAAGTAACAGTAATTTTAGCGAGATATGTTCAGCAACACGAATAATAAAAAAAAAAAACAAGCGTATTTCCACATTATGAAGCTATGATGATAAGCGGTTCCATTATTTTGGCCAACACCTGTATATGTATATATATATATATTATATATATATATATATATATATATATATATATATATATATATATATATATATATATATATATTATATATTATATATATATATAGACATATATATACACAATATATGTATATATATATATATATATATATATATATATATCAGTAATGCAATACAAAGTATCGCCTTCCAGTAAAAAGTAGCCTGGAGGTAAGACGTTTTTTTGCTCTAGTTTGTTGCACACACGCATTTTTGCTAATACATACGCGGTGAAGCTACACATTAGCGTCGTATTTTTACGTTCGCTATTTCCAGTAAATATCGGTACTTAGTTGTGCCATTTATTTACTAATTTGTATATATATATATATATATATATATATATATATATATATATATATATTTATATACACACATATCTATGTATATATACTTCTGTACATATATATGTATATATACATATATACATATACATCTATACGTATACATGTATATGTATAGATGTATATGTATATATACATAACTTAAAATATTTTAGAAAGGTTTTGGCTAGTGTTGGCCCCGGCCATCTCTAACTTAATAGCACCACCTAGTGAAGTATTTCAATTCGGGATTTGGGCACCAAGGTCCATTTGAACAGAGAGTTATTGTTTGCGGAGACATATCCGGGTGTGGGTGATTTGTCCGGGACTGTTTGAAGGAATTTGTCCAAAGAATTCTTGAATTTTGTGTGGTCAGTTTCTGTTTTGACGTGTCCTGGTGTTGAAGAGAGCGGGTCGAATTGAAGTGAAATAATTGTGCCGTATTGTTGTTATGAGATGCGATTTAGATTTTTTTTGTGGACGGATGGCACGGAGTCCAAGTCTTGGATGTTTTTGAAGGTAATGCCAACATCATTTGGACAGTGCTGATGGAATATTTTCCACATCATACAGATAATATAGCATTCGTTGGAGTGAATAAAGTTTCAGCTTTTCTAATCGACCCCAGTAGTCGAGGTCTGACATGCCATCTATCTCTTTCGTGATTGACCTTTGGGGAGCTTCAATTTTCATATTTTGTTTTGTGTAGGGAGACCACAGTTTACAGCAGTATTGAAGCTGGGGTCGGGCAAAAGTGGAGAAGAGAAGGATAATGGTATTGGAATCTCTCGACTGGAAGGTTCTGAGAATCCAGGAACACATTCTGCGAGCCATGTCAACTTTGCTGCTTATATGTGTAGCCCAGCTTATGTTGCTGTCCACAGTTACTCCCAAGTCTCAGTAGTTGTTAGATGCCATGAGAAGTTCATCAGAAGGAAGGGAGTATGGGAGTTTCAGAGCGTCCTTCTTTCCAAAGTGGATCAGTTCGTATTTGTCTTCGTTTAACAACATGTTCTTTTCTGCCCATTGGACAAAAGCCAGTAGGTCTGACTGAAGGCCTATCCTGTCATCCACACCATTGATGACCTTCTGGAGCTTGGAATCATCAGCGAATATTCTGATGTTACTGTGTTTGATGATATCAGTAATGTCATCAATGTAGATGATGAAGACAAGTGGGCCCTACACAGTGCCTTGTGGGACACCACTACTGACTTTGCCTGGGCTGGATTTGATTCCTTTGACTACAACATTTTGGGTTCTTTTTGACAGGAAACACTTGATCCGCTGCAGCAGCTTTCCAGTGACACCAATATTGGACAGCTTTCTCAAAAGGATCTCATGATCAACCCTGTCAAAGCCCTTGCTGAAATCAAGGTAGATAACATCAGTGTTGGAACCCTCTCCCAAGGCTCTCAAAATGTCATAGAAATGATGCAGTAGCTGCGTCAGGCAATCCCTTCTATTACAGAATCCATGCTGGTTGGCGTTCAGCATATTATGACTCTCAAGGAAGTGAGTCATTCGCGATCTCACCACTCTCTCAAATACCTTAATGATATGAGTGGTGAGTGAGATTGGACGGTAATTCACGGCAAGGGATTTGTTTCTTTTTTCGAAAACTGCGACAACAGACTGGGATAGCAGGTTTTCTGGTATATATCCAGCATCCAGTGAGTTCCGCCACAGATTGGCTAGAGGGGGTGCAAGTTGGTGTCGACATCTTCAAGACACAAGCAGGGAACCTATCGGGACTTACTGCTGAATTATGCTTGATTTCCTTTATTGCTGCTAAGACATCAGGGGAGCCAAAGTTATGTCCGATAAAGTGTACTGGGGAGTAACATCACTGATACTGCCCAGATCAGCCATATCAGGATTGATGAAAACAGAGCAGTATTGTTTCTGCAGCATCTCTCCCATGGTTTAGGCATTGTCTTGAAGAGTACCATTTTCATCAATCAGTGGGCCAACAGTAGAGCCAGTGACTTTGTGTTTTTTTGCAAATGAAAAGAATACTTTGGGATTAAGTTTGATCTTCTCAATGGCCCAGGCCTCTTCAGCTCTTCTCTGACTATTGATGGTAGACATCATGTTGTTTTGGAGGTTATGTTTTGTTAATCTCTAGTGACATGATGGAAGTCAGGTTGGTGTGTTGCTGTGGACAGTATTTCAGCTTGTTTATTTTTTTGTTAATTCTTTTAATTTTTCTGATGAGAGTTTTTCTATTTCTAGGGATTCTGCACTTAGATTTGTTTGCAGATTTTAATGGGGTGTGTTTTGCACATATGTTTGTAATGGTGTCTACAAATGATTGCCAGGACATTTTGATGTTAGTGGGTGTGTATGTGTGCGTCAAGGACCAGTCGACGTGTGCAAGATCATTACTGATCGCTTCCCAGTTTGCGTTGCGGAAATCCATAGTGTTAAATGGATGGACAGGAGGGATGACGTTTGTTTTGCATTTTGGCCAGTGAAATCTTAGATCACAGAGAACCATGTCATGATCAGAGACCAGAGTTTTCTCCACTGCAATATTGTGGATAGTGTCAGTGTGATTGCTGAAAATTAGGCCTAGGACGTTTTTGTGACATCTCGTTGGTTCGAGCACCAGTTGGGACAGGAAGAAATCATCCATGAATTCAAGAAGCGATTCCAATACCTCCCTGTCAGGGGTTGAGACAGAAGAACCTGGCGGCAGACTGCTTGTAGACCAGTCAACCCCGGGGAGATTGAAGCCCCCCCCCCCATCATTAAGATGTTGTCAGGTTGACACTGCTGGATGAAGCACTTTATGTTGTTGAGGCATTCCTTGAAGTATGGTAGAGGCGTTTGGAGTGGTCACAGAGCCCAACAACTATTAAGTTGGTTTGACTGAATACAGCGACTGCTTCGCAGTATCCATTAGAAAATATGTTCGTAGCCTCTGTCGCGAAAGAATCATGAACATAAATGGCAGTCCCACCCCTTCTTCTGCCAGCACGATCAGAACGAATGGCTTTGAAATTTTTAAGTTTCACCTCGGCTTCCAAGTGGAGGTTACTAAGATGGGTTTCAGGGAGGACGAAGAAAGGGATGTGGTTTGGAGGGGCATCAACCAAGTCCTCAGGGAATTTTATCTTCCATTTTTATCTTCCATTGGTGGAAGGGCTGATAACTTGGGCGTTAAGCAAAAATGTTGAAGCGAGAGAGGATGGTTTTAATTGTTTTGGTGTTTTGTTTATTTCTTTGCTTTTTAATGGCATGCGCAGTGTGGTGGTAGTGGTGGATGGTGGTGGGTGATAGCTCCGATGATTTTTTTCCAGTTCTTTTGCTAGATTCATTATAGCTAAAAAAGAGGAATAAGTTTCCTGTGTAGGGAACAGTAGGTGTCTGTGGTTGTGGTTATTTTTATATGAGTGATTATTTTTATATGAGTGATTATTAGTCATAGGTATTTTTTGCTTTTATTTTTATTATTATTTGTCCGACGATTCTCCGGGAGATGGGTAAAGGGACAATCCCTGTGCAGACACAATCTGTCTCGCTGGGAATAGCGGCAGATTTGGGGATTCCTTGTTTGAGATATTGGTGGTTGTGGTGGTGTTGTAATAGAGTATTTATTATGGTGGTGGCTGTTGTAGTTTGTGGGGTTAGAACGTTTTGTCCTTAGTAAATGGGTGAATCTGCAGTCTCTATCAGTGCATAATCTATAGCAGAGAGAATAGCGGCAAATGATGGGGTTTCGAGTGGGTGTGTTGGTGCGGGTGTGAGTTGTGGAAGGTATAAATGATAGTTTGTTGAGGTTTTGGCGACATTTGTGACCTGTGGGAGGTGGAGTTCTTGAAAAAGTAGTATGAGGTAGATTCCTTGAGGTAGAAGTAGTAGTAGTAGTAGTAAGCAGAGGAGCTGATGTTTACAGTGATGATGATTGAGCTACTGGGGCAGTGAAAGGTGGTGCTTCCTGCTGTGAGACCCTGGTAACTGGGGGGGGGGGGGTCAATCGTTTCGTTTAAGAAACAAGCCATTGTAGATGAATCAAGAAGTCTCATACTGTTGTTGTTGTTGCCGCTGAGGTTGTTGTTGATGCTGCTGAAGTTGTTGTTGTTGTTGTTGCTGTAGCTGTTGTCGTTGTTGTTGTTGTTGATGCTGCTGAAGTTGCTGTTGTTGCGCCGGTGTTGCGTTCGAAGAGAAAACATATCTCAGTTTATCCAAAGTGTTTATTGATTAATTTAAAAGCAACTTCGATTTGCTTTAATTTATTTTATATCTGCTGTTCAGATCGAGATCGCAAAAGGTGAACTGTCCACTTCGAGCATCCGAAACTCGGAGTTGTATCATGACTACCGAATAATTGTCACATATGACATTTATATATATATATATATATATATATATATATATATATATGTTGCCTCCGAAACACGCATTGAGTCGAAACATGGGCAGCTGATGAAGGGGAATATTCCTTGTATTGTTTTTCGTTGTTAAAAAAAGTCCGTTTTCTTGTTTGATTTTATGTTTTCATTTCTCGTTGTGTTCTACGTTTATTTGTGGTGTCCTGTAGTCATATATGCATGTATATATACATATAGATGCTAGCAGAAACGTTAGCACACCGGGCGAAATGTTTAGCGGTATTTCGGCTGCCGTTACGTTGGCAGTTCAAATTCCGCCGAGGTCGACTTTGCCTTTCATTCTTTCGGGGTCGATAAATTAAGTACCAGTTACACACTGGGGTCGATGTAATCGACTTAATACCTATGTCTGTCCTTGTTTCTCTCCTCTATGCTTAGCCCCTTTTGTAAGTTTATATATATATATGTGTGTATATATATATACATATATATATATATACATAATATATATATATATAAATTAATAAATAAAATATATGCATACATACATACATATATGTACGTACCTACATTAGAAAAATGCCTTGGGGCAAAGAGAGAGAAAGCCTATATATATTTATGTATATATATATATATATATGAAAAAAGGAAAGGAAGAAAATGCTGACAAAATAATTTAAGTAAGGGAGAGTGTAATTAATTAGGTGAAAGTTCTTTTTACCGGTTGCGCATTTGTTATGCTTATCAAAAGATATTTTGAGTGAGATAGAGTTCCTTTCTGTAAATAATCAATCAGAAAGGAACTCTATCTCACTCAAAATATCTTTTGATAAGCATAACAAATGCGCAACCGGTAAAAAGAACTTTCACCTAATTAAACACACTCTCCTTTAATTAAATTATTTTGTCAGCATTTTCTTCATTTCCTTTTTTATATATATATATGTATATATATATATATAATATATATATATATATATATATATATATATATATATATGTGTGTGTGGTGTGTGTGTGTGTATGTATTTATGTATATATGTAAATATTGTTCTCTGGACCGGAAAGTTCTTAAGATCCAGGAACTCATCCTACGAGCTATATCGACCTTCTTGTTGATGTGTGCACTCCAACTGAGATCTTCATCAACAATTACACCCAGGTCTCTGATATTGTTAGAGGCTGTGAGCGGTTCCCCTGAAGGAAGAGAGTATGGCTGTTCTAGTGAGGAATTTCTTCCAAAATGCATTAGCTCAAATTTTCCCTCGTTCAGTTGCATTTTGTTTCTGTCTGCCCATTGACTCACAGCATATAGATCAGACTGGAGTTGAGTTCGGTCTGCTTCTTCATTGACGATTTGCTGGAGCTTAGTGTCATCAGCAAATATTTTCACTTTGCAGTAATGTACGACACTGGAAAGGTCGTTTATGTAAATTATGAAGAGTAATGGACCCAAGACAGTCCCCTGAGGGACACCGCTGGTGACTTTTGCTGGGCTTGAGTGGACTCCATCAACTACAACATGTTGTATTCTATTCGCCAGGAAATACTTAATCCAGTGTAGAACTTTTCCACGGATTCCAGCATTTGCCAATTTTGAGAGTAGGATATTATGGTCTACCCTGTCGAACGCTTTACTGAAGTCAAGATATATGACGGCAGAGTTCGAATCTGTTCCCAAGGCTTTGAGTACATCTTCAATGTGGTGTAAGAGCTGTGTTAGACAGTCCCTGCCACGGCGAAAGCCATGCTGATTTGCATTTAGGAGTGTGTGGGTCTCCAGAAAGTCAGCTATCCTTGATCTTAACACTCTTTCAAACACTTTAAGGATGTGGGAAGTGAGTGAGATTGGGCGATAGTTGAGTGCGAGGGATCTGTTTCCTTGTTTGAAAACCAGGATGACTGACTGGGATAGAAACTGTTTCGGTATATAACCTGCGTCTAACGAATTTCTCCAGAGGTTGGTCAGAGGGACTGCAAGTTGGTGTCTACATTCCTTCAGGAGACTAGCGGGGAATCTATCAGGGCCTACAGCAGAGTAGTATTTGACCTCATTTATTGCTGCTACGATGTCAGTGACAGTGAAGGTTATGTCTGAAATTTTGTTGGGAGTCAACTTCGTTCGCTTCTCTGACGTCGATATCAGTGGGAACACTAAAGACAGAGCAGTATTGTTTCTGCAGTATTTCTGCCATTTCTTTAGCATCGTGTTGGGGAATGCCGTTATCATCAATCAATGGCCCAATGGGTGAGACAGTGGTTCTATGCTTATTTGCATAAGAATAGAACACTTTTGGGTTCTGTTTGATGTTTTTGATTAACCACTGTTCCTCCACAGCTCTTTGATTTTCAATGGAGTTTTTCCAGCTCTAGCCTTTTCATTGTTGTTGAATGTGGATGTTGTGTGTGGGAATATTTTAATTGGTTGATTTTTTTGTTGAGCCTTTTGATGCGCCTGATGAGTGTTTTTCTTCTTTTTAGGGAGCCGGTTTCTGTTTGTGTTAGTAGATATATATGTAAATATATATGTATATGTATATAAATATATAAACGTATGTGTATATATTTATGTACATATATATATATACGTATGTGTATATATTTATGTACATATATATATATATATATATATATATATATATATATATATATATATATATATACATATATATATATATACATAAATATATGTATATGTATGTGAAGGCGCGTGGTTCAGTGGTTGTGAGCTCGAATCCCGACCGGGCTGAGTGTTGTGTTCTTGAGTAAGACGCTTTACTTCACGTTGCTCTAGTTCACTCAGCTGTAGAAATGAGTTGCGACGTCAATGGTGCCAAGCTGTATCGGCCCTTGCCTTTCCCTTGGATAACAATGGTGACGTGGTGAGGGGAGGCCGGTATGCAT
>NC_043001.1:59947582-59952582 GCF_006345805.1 Octopus sinensis
TATATATATATAAGTATATATATATGTATATGTAAGTATATACATATATATATATATATGTATGTATGTGTGGGAGTGTGTGTATTTGTGTGTGCACATTTGTGTGGTTATGCATTTGTCTTTATCTTCACTTTATCACTTGCCATGCCTCTGTTAATAGAGGCTGTCCTTCTTTTTCTAGCACCTTCACTCACATCATCTCATTTTTACAGGTATTTAATTTCAAATCCTTTTCCGACTTCATTTGCTCATTTTCCTCCCTCCTCTGATTGACACATTTATGAAGAATTGCAACCTTACTTGATAGTTATTCCTTTCGATGTATCCTGACTTCTTGTATGTGAGGGTTGGCATATTCCTTTGCAGTCTTGCCTTGTCTTTATCCGGAATGGTTTCTTTTGCATATTTAAATCACCTCTTTCCCGATACTGTTTTATAATTTTGGCATAAGTTCCAGTGTATGGATCACTTGCATTATTATACTTCAGAATGTATGCATGCATTATCTTTAAGATAAGACTGGGTGACAAGAGAGAAATAATTGTTCAAACCTAGCCTTTATGTTTCGTAAATATATTTAAAATAAGCTCATCTATTATAAGATCTTTCTAGTTAGTGATGGGACGGCTTTGATCTTTTCCGTCGATTTACAAAGTCGCAACTTGAGAATATATAAAACATATCGAAAAATAGGAGAGCGAATAACCTTGATCTGAAAGTAACTTAATCTCGTTGCACACTAATTATGTTTTCACATCGAAAATGTATCTCGCAAAAGCACAACATAAAAATTGATAGAAAAAATATAAAAAAGAACAAATTGCATGAAAAGTAATATTTTTAGAGTATGCATACACTATTCATAATTTAAAAATCAATTATTTATCATAATTTCGAAATTATATATAAACGAGAATTTGACGTAGGCTTAAGACAATTTCCGCTAGCCATAACGTATAAGCATTCACGGAAAGAAAAAATGTCAACGTTCTTCAAGATGATACGCTTCTACATACAATAACTATTAATAATTGTTGTGGAATGCTTAAGTATCAGTGAACCTAGATTCAATTGAATTGTTTGGATATCTGCCTAAGAAATATTTATTACTGGGAGATGTATGATGTAGTAACGAATTCCTAAAGAATTCCTAAGCGATATATATGTGGAACAAAAATGAGTAGCAATAAATTACATCCATTTAGCTTCTACAATCAAATCCTATTTTGGTTAACTTTTTCAATGCTCATAAAATAAATGGCAAAGATTTAATGAGTAGATCTAATCGATTATTGTCCATCTATAAATTTTGTGATCATATGCCTATTCTAGGACTCGTTACTTTTATTATTAGACTAACGAAGTTAGAACATTCAAATATCTAAATAATATATTTGTTGCAATTGATGTCTACTAATGTTTTTCTGATCATTTTCTCCAGCTAATATGCTATCAAAGACGTATACATATGCACATGCATGCATACATAATACAGATATACATACACACATGCATACATACACACGCACACGTAAGTATGTATATATGCATGTATATATGTATATATGTATGTATATATTCATATATATAAATGCTTTCCAATTAGCTTTATTTCTTAAAATATATTTTTGTCTGTCTTAGATCTGTTATATTTGCATTCCCTTGCTTTTCATCTCAAATTAAATTTTCAGTCAACCGTCTGCTTCTTTGTAATGCTTAACCGTATTACTGCGAATATATCTGACTAAAATTTCCTTGCTGCTTCAACGGTTGGACCATCACTTCCCCTATGTTCATTCACATTGTCCATCAGAGGTAAAAGATTATTTTATCGCTGATAAAAAGCCAGTTCCGCTAGTATTGGTTTATATTTTGCATGTGGCTTATGCTTTGACCTTGAGCCGCCTTCAACGAACTCAGACCGAATGTGTCTTAAACCAATATGGGACATAAAAGTCTGTATTGCTCTAGGAAGAGAAGAGCTTTTGTCACAGTTGAGGTGAGATTATTCAACAGGAACACTAAAGGGCGCTGAATATATAAATCCAATATAACTGTCAGAAAGTTGGCAAACTAAAGAACAACCTCATTGCTAATGGCGGTCATGTTATATACCACAGACAAAAAGAAAAATGGTGGGACCACGGGCCGGGCAAGGAGAATTGGTCATACAGCATGAACTTTCCGGACTAATAATATGCTTTCTTGTTAGAAAACAGACCATCGTAGGTTAGAAGCCTTCCCTGTCTTGTTCAACCTTCCAAATCGCTTAGGACTTTCCAAAGCATTGGATACCGATGTGCTATATATTTGGGGACTCAAACTAGCCAAGAGCATTCTGTCAACTGTAAATGAAAGGTGTTGGAAGAACACATCTGCCTGCCAACGCCTTTACCCCAGCATCAGCATCAATAAAAGGAGTAGTAGGACGAAGAGCAACAGTAGTAGCAACAGTAGCAGCAGCAGCAAATCTATCAACAACGAAAATGCACTGAAAGTCACCAGCCGCAGACACCAACTCAACAACCCAGGAGAAATGCATCACCAATACAATAATAACGTAGGAGATCGTACCGCTAGAAGTCAATATGACTAAACACATTAACTCAGATATACGCATTTGCGCTCACATACCTAGTCCTCTTTGTCACAGATATTCTTCATCTGCACAATTTCGCATTGTAAAGAAATTAGTTTGAAAGGAACATCAGAACAGATACTTGTGAAGGGCAAGAAAATTAAAAACATTACATCACCTAAAACAAAAACAAAAAACAAAGAAGCAAGACAAAGAAACAAACTGACTTAGATAAGAATACATAGAAACGGGCAAACTACTAAAATTACAAGCACCACAACAAAGGTAAAGGCAACCAATTCCATACTAAATGGATAGATAAATAGATAGGTAGATAGATAGATAGATAGATAGATAGATAGATAGATAGATAGATAGATAGATAGATAGATAGATAGATAGATGCATACATGCTTACATAATACATACATACATACATACATACATGCATACATACATACATACATACATACATACATACATACATACATACATACATTGATACGAGAACATAGGTAATGAAGGATGTAACGAATATTGATAAAATTAGATTATTAGATTAGACATATTTATCAAAATGCACAAATTATACCAACTGAGACAATCGAAGTGACATGATCATCACATTGCAACCAGTCAACCTAGATAATTCCATAAGAGACATGCGATTTGTTGTTGAATTTCTTGTGTAAGGTATATAATCTGATTTCGTGAATTAGGTTTAAAATATTTATGATGCACTAATCAGAGGATAACGGCTTGCCCCATCTTACAAAATTACACATGCCATTATGTGTGTTATACCTTAAATAAATACCTTAAATAAATTTGGTTTGGGAGAAATATGAAACAACTCATAAATGGAAAGAAGCTTGGAGGATAACTTTACTATGACAAACGACAGGAAAAATTTTAACGTTATGGATACAGTAGATAATATAGCCCTGACTCTGTCGGATGAATGGTAAATAGAAAAGTGTACAACCAAAATGTTTTCGCGCCTTCAAGGCGTTTTACGCTATAGAATGTCTAAAACAAAGTCCCTTAAGATATTGTGCAAGTGGAAAATGATGAATAGTTTAAAAGATTTATAAAAATAAAACGTGAAGTAATTGGGTTTCCATAAGTCTATATTTTATGCTTCTATTGTGAGGAGCTACAGCAGTTAGGAAAAAAGCCAACGAAAGATGATGTTATAGAAAGCTCGCCTACACTATTTTAGATGACAGAAATGATTGGGGATAAAGAATTGGCACTCAGAGAAGATATCTGCTGTTAGTTGTAACAAAATTGTACTCGTAAACATAACCAAAGATGTAGACTGTTACTACATTCAGTTTTACATAGGAACAGGGTTGTTGTCATATTCAAACAGATATTCATAATATCGTCACCTATAAAGAATTTCACTGATGATGATGATGATGATGATGATGAAGAGGATGATGATGATGATGTCTGTCTAAAAGATGTGGGTATTACCGCATTCTTTGGTATTTCCTTGTGCATGCCTCTTCAGATATATATATATATAACGTAAAGTGTAACAGCCATCTCAATATGGCTAACCACAAAGTGGGGGTGTTACTGTAGCTTTTAGCCCCAGGAGATCGACGTCTCCAGCTGGCTTTAGACACACTTTCTGTGCCCTTTAGGTATTTGCAAAGGGAAGCCACCCCTTCCTCGTAAGCCTTAGTGATACGCACCGGACCGCGGTTTCGAGATTATTGTCTCTTATCAACGGGCGGTGACCACCAGGTCACGATGGAAGGCAAGGCTTCCCTTTGCTAATACCTAAAGGGCACAGAAAGTGTGTCTAAAGCCAGCTGGAGACGTCGATCTCCTGGGGCTAAAAGCTACAGTAACACCCCCACTTTGTGGTTAGCCATATTGAGATGGCTGTTACACTTTACGTTGTTGAGCGGTTACTGTATACATCTCGCTCTGAGATTTAATAATGCTTACAGTCAGTTTTTCGAAATCAGTGGCAGACGTCACTAGAAAAACTCTTATATATTTGCAAAGCAAGCCTTACCTTCCATCGTGACCTGGTGGTTACCGCCCGTTGATAAGAGACAATAATCTCGAAACCGCGGTCATGTGCGTATCACTAAGGCTTACGAGGAAGGGGTGGCTCCCCTTTGCAAATACCTAAAGGGCACAGAAAGTGTGTCTAAAGCCAGCTGGAGACGTCGATCTCCTGGGGCTAAAAGCTACAGTAACACCCCCACTTTGTGGTTAGCCATATGGCTGTTACACTTTACGTTGTTGAGCAGTTACTGTTTACATCTCGCTCTGAGATTTAATAATACACATATATATATATATATATATATATATATATATATATATATATATATATATATATATACATACATACATTTATTGAACCTATGAACATCTAGACATTTTTTTATTTCCG
>NC_043001.1:59957582-59967582 GCF_006345805.1 Octopus sinensis
ACGGACAAAGTATTTGGAAAATGTGAATTGTCCACGTGACTGTTATTTTTTCTTTAAAATTTATTCGAGAATGATCCAAGGAAATATAATTTTTCACCAGTTATAAAAAAATCCACAGCTCTTGGATATATAACTAGTTTGATAAGTCCCAACGCACGTAACTCTCGGCTCTTTACTCACACTGTTGCTTCTGTTAAATATTGATACAAATATACTCAGATATAAACATGTTTTGAATTCAATAAGAGCATCAAGGCAAAAAAGTTAGAAATAGCACTCAGTACAAATTGGCTGACTGATTTTCGGCATAGAAAAGACAGATATAGAAGGAGAAAGAAACCGAGAGCTAAGAAACAAAACCCGGAACCATTACGATTGTTAAAAGAGAAAAAGAGGTGGGCTGAAGTGAGATTTGTCTTGTCTAAAGGAAGGAAGGAAAGACTAACAGAGGAGAGAAACAAAGAGTTACGGCGGAGGGAAAAGAGAGAAGGAGTGTCGTAACAACAATGACGTCTATACAGAAAGTAATACAGAAAGAATGTGAATAATGAGTTTTGCTAGACAACAGGCCTTAGGACAGGAGGAAAGAGGAGAGAGGAATAGAGAGAAATTAAATGTGAAACAATGCCATGTTTGAGACAAAACTGAGAGAGTGAAAAGGAGGATGTTAGTAGGACTGATGTAACTGGGAAAGAGAGGAATATTGGGCTACGGTATGGAGAAAATATTAAGGAGGCAGAAAGCTTCATGGACAGAATAACTCGTATGGTACGTACAGCGTGTATGTTTGTGAATATATGTATCTTTATATATGTGTGGATGCGAACGGGCATACGTGTCTACGTATACAGAGTTGCATACACACACAAATATATGTATACTGCACGCATTTTTTTTCTCTCCTTCTTTCTGTGTTTTTCTCTCTCTGTGTATCTTTCTGTTGAAGAGCGTAGGCTCGAAACGTTAAAGACTTGTTTTATTTATATTTCCTGAGCGCCATACTAATACAATTGTTCGTTTGTTTTCCACCTGCCTTCGTCTTTTGTTTATTTTCATAAAGCTTCCCGTTATGTATGTATGTATATAAGTATATACTTATCCACATGTACTAAGGTATCTATATGTACATGCATACATGAATATATATATATATATATATATATATATATATATATATGTGTATGTATATATGTATATATGTATATTTATATTATGTATATATATATATATACATACATACATGTATACATAAATATATATATACATACATACATACATACATATGAACATATATATATCATATTTCCATTATTCTATTTGCACTCCGATTATTTGGAAATCGAAAGGTTTTTGGCAATTAAATGTAGGTACCATCACCTTATAATAACAACCAAATAACCTATGACTGCCCGACTTTAAGTGCATTAAATTGGGTTTCTTCATATATTTAAACATTTATCTAATGCATAAATATATACATATATACAAAGTACATAAACATACATACACACACACAAACACATATTTATATATACACATATATGCATGCAAATACATACATACACAAACATACGTATATGTACGTAAGGCCTAGTGCTACCACCTCTAGCCAACGGTTATCCCGTGCCGATGAAGAGAATTAATCTAGAAAACATTGGTCCACAGGTATTGCTTTAGGCTGAGTGGTATTATTAGCTCCTTGTTCGAGATATAAGTACGCAGTTGTGCGTCGATAGCCAACTGGTAAAGATGTTTTCCTGGGACTAAAATATGTAGTAACATTGTTATAATCAGGAATGTGAATTTAGGTTGGCAAATATACTTTAATTTGTAGTACTGTTACTACTAATTTCTCGGTCAGAGACTTAAAACTAATTGCTTTTATCCTTACGAGATCAGTGATTATGTGTCACTTTAAAAGTATATACCTCGAAGAAGGCCTAGCGCTACCACCTCGAGCCAACTTTTATCGTGTGCCGATGAAGAGAAATAACACATAAACCATCGGACCACAAGTAGCGTTTAAGGCTGGGAGAGGACATTAGCTCCTTTGTTCGAGGTATAAGGACGCAGTTGTGCATCGATAGACTGGTTTGGGCTTAAAAATCAGGACGTCTAGCGTACGTTGGCAAATAGATCTTACGCTCTCTCTCTATATATATATTTATAGTAATATATATGTATATGAGCATATATATATACCCACACACTTACACACACCTATATATAAACTCTCCCTATATATATATATATATAGGGAGAGTTTACGAAAAAAACACAAGACGAAGACAGGTAGTGTACAAAACAAACACATGTATTAGTATAACGCTCAGGAATAGAAAAAGTCTTTTACGTTTCAAGCCTACGCTCTTCTACCGAAAGGGATATAGAAAAACAACAAGGAGAGAAAAAAATGTGTGTAGCGACTGACTGCCGGACAGAAGGGTCACACAAGAGAGCGAAGAAGTAGGGGAGATAGCAAAGTAAATATGACCTCCAACACGAAGGTGCGTGTGTGTATAAGAGAGTATGTATGTGCGTGTGAAAGAGGGCTGGTTGTCTGGACGTGTGCGCGTATGTATGTATAGGTGTGAAAATGTGGGGATGGGAATTGGTCAGTGCTGGTGTGTGGGTGGTGTGTTGTGATGTGTAATGTTGTATGGTGTAGTGTTGTGTGGTGTGATGTTGTTGGGAAGTGGGGGAGGCGAGAGTGGGGAAAGCACGGGTGGGGTGTGGGTTCGCCTGAGAGTTGGGGTATGTGGGAAGGCTGAGGGTGGGGGTAGAGGTGGGGTATCTGGGAGAGGGTGTAGGGGATAGATGGGGATGGGATGGGGGATGGGAAGAATAGGGAAGGCGGAGTAGGAAAGTGTAGGGGTGGGGTGGGCTTATGGGGAAGGGTTGACAATGAAGGGGGAAGGGGAAGGTGGTATGTGAGGAGAGAGAGTAAGAGAGAAGAGTGAAGAGAGAGAGAGTAAAAGAGAAGAGAGAAAGAAAGTAAAAGAGAAGAAAGAAGAGAGAAAGAGAAGGTGAAAGAGTAAGAGAGAAGAGGGAAAGAGAAAAGGGTGAAGAGAAGTAGGAGTGAAGAGAAGTAGGAGTTGGGACAATAGAGGAGAGTTGGGTGGGAGGAAGTAGGAGGGTGAGGGAGAGAGTCAAGAGGAGGATGTTAGACGAAGAGGGGAGGAGAGTTGAGCCCAGATGGCGTAAAGGAGCGAAGAGAGAAGATTAATCCCTGTTCATGGCGAAAACTGGAGTCATGATGGCCTCTGTGCAAGAACAATCCGAACACGAACAGGTGTTGCAAAGAGTGACCTTTAGAGCGGAAATGGCGCGAGACCGGGGTGTCATTGCCGAGGCGGATGTCTCGGAGCTGTTCCGCGAACCGGTCAGCCAAGCGGCGTCCCGTTTTTCCGATGCACAGAGAATGGCAGAGAGAGCAGGGGATGCAATACATGATATTGGTGGAGGTGCAGGTGAAGGAGTCAGTGATGCAATAGGGTTGATGATGGGTGCCGGTGAGGAGGGCGGCGTAGGCGGAAGCAGGGGAACGAGCCAGGTTGGGAGGTAGGGTTGGGGATGAAGCTGTGGACCAAGAGGTCTCGTAGGTTGTGGGCTCGTTTGAAGGAGGGGAGGAGTCGGTTAGGGAAGATGTGTGAAGTGGACGGGTCGGACTGGAGATGCCGGAAAGCTCGGAGAATGGCGCGTTGGAGTTGTAGGGTAGTGGGGTGGTATGTGAGGGGAGAAGGGAGGCGGGAGACTTCAGAGCGGGTTCTTGGGGAGAGAGCACATGCACGGTCGAATGAACGTGCTCTGGCAAAGTTGGTGTGGATAGTGGTGAGGGGATATCCACGTAGGATGAAGTGGCGAGCCATGAGTTGAGACTGAGTCTCAAAGTCATGGTCATCACTATAGAGCCTGCGGAGACGGAGGAATTGGGAATAGGGGATGGAAAGCTTAGTGTCTTTGGGGTGGGAGGAGAAGAAGTTAAGGTATGGGTGTGAGTTTGTGTGTTTGTAGTGGATGGAGGTGGTAAGAGTGGAGGGATGAATGATGAGCGAAATGTCAAGAAAGGAGACAGAGGTGTCAGAGATAGTGCAGGAGAAGTGGAGGGCAGGATGGAAAGATTTGACAAAAAAGAGGAAGGAGTCTAGATGTTCGCGGGAGAGTGACGTGGCACTGATAAAGTCATCAATATAACGGCCATATAGTTCGGGAGTGAGACCAGTGAAACTAGAGAATATTATATATATATAATATATATATATTATATATATAATATATATATATATATATATATATAATATATATATATATATATATATATATATATATATTTAGCAATTAAGGACAACTACTTAATAAGGAAAACTTAACAAAAATTGTCAGGTAGATAGCGTGAAAACCTCATAAGAGAAAAAATTTCGAAAATAATTATTTCTTATTGAACATATTAATTATATATAGAGGGCATTATACATACATGCCAGATGGCATTATACATACATGCCACACGCTAAGAGGGACAATTAGTCATTTCTACCAAAAATATTACTAATCCCACCGAATGCAATTTTTCAAAGTAAGATATTTAAAAAATATAGACCTGTATCACCGTGATTTCATACTTACGTATTCATCAGCAGGCCTGGATGTATCATACATAAACGACCCTGCCTCGCTTAAGCCGATCAGCTAACTGATCAACATCAACGAAGCACATGGGTGAGTTTACATATATTACATCCTGTAAATGTCAGACTTTTACGAATTGCATTTCGGGAAAGGAAAAGTTTTTTCGGAATAAAAATTTAGCAATTAAGGACAACTACTTAATAAGGAAAACTTAACAAGAAATTGTCAGGTAGATAGCGTGAAAACCTCATAAGAGAAAAAATTTTGAAAATAATATTTCTTATTGAACATATTAATTTATATATAGAGGGCATTATACATACATGCAGATGGCATTATACATACATGCCACACGCTAAGAGGGACAATTAGTCATTTCTACCAAAATTATTACTAATCCCACCGAATGCAATTTTTCAAAGTAAGATATTTAAAAAATATAGACCTGTATCACCGTGATTTCATACTTACGTATTCATCAGCAGGCCTGGATGTATCATACATAAACGACCCTGCCTCGCTTAAGCCGATCAGCTAACTGATCAACATCAACGAAGCACATGGGTGAGTTTACATATATTACATCCTGTAAATGTCAGACTTTTACGAATTGCATTTCGGGAAAGGAAAAGTTTTTTCGGAATAAAAATTTAGCAATTAAGGACAACTACTTAATAAGGAAAACTTAACAAGAAATTGTCAGGTAAAGTATGAAATCACGGTGATACAGGTCTATATTTTTTAAATATCTTACTTTGAAAAATTGCATTCGGTGGGATTAGTAATATTTTTGGTAGAAATGACTAATTGTCCCTCTTAGCGTGTGGCATGTATGTATAATGCCATCTTATTTCTTTATTACGATTATACAATCGTTACATAGAAGTACAAATACAGGACATACATGCAAAACAAATAATTAAGACGTTCGATTTAAAAATTTTCCATGACATTTGGATTAAAAAATTCGTCTATAAATTGTCCTTTACGTGACCAATAGAATCTTATAACATTTCATAACCTTTCGATCTTACCGAAGTTTTAAACCCCGGCAATTTATAAGGGCCCGCAGCTTTTGTTTCCTCTCCTCCCTCCATAGTTAAGCTGGGTTTCTGACACCCACCTTTTTTTCCACTTCCTTCCATCTTTTCTCATACACACCCCGTGGTAAGATCCTCTTTTCCAGCCCCATTTTGCTCTTCAGATGATATCTGAAGTAAGTGAGCAAGCCGGGGCCCGAGACAAAGGATCCTATCGCGACTCCTTCCATTCTTGTTCTCCACATGCATTCTTTTACTACTGCAACCGTGCAGTGGAAACATGCCTCACCTTCCTTCGAGAGTCCAGTTGGCGGTATCATCTTAATCATAGACTCAGCCGACAGCTGTACTCGTCCCAGATGCGATAACACGTGTTCTGCGTAACTTATCAAGTCTGACAACTTCCGACAGTGTACAAAAGCGTGCTGGACGGTTTCATCGTCCAACTCGCACCTTGGACACGTCGGTGGCACTGAAATTCCGTGCCGCGATAACTTCTCGCGAACAGGTAAAGCATTCCTATAGCACTGCCCAGGCAGGGATCTTTGGAAATTATCCAAGTACCCCGTCCTGAAAGTCTTTTTAACAGGTTGGTAAGCTGGTCTTCGTCAAACCCCAGAGCCCCTCCTAGGACGTCGTCGTTCTTTGCCTCTACCAGCCTTCTATAAAATACCGAGGTGGTATTTCCGCAGCCGGCCTTGCCCGCCTTGTGGATCAGCGTGAGTGCCTGTCGGCACTCCTTTTGCCATAAAGTCAGTTTCCATCTTTTGATGCGACCGGGTTTAAAATTCGCTAAGGAGGCCGGTCTCGGGAAAAATTCCCCTGCCAGCGGACTTCACACCTTATCACCCTCCAGGTGGTGCCAGAGATGCTTCAGCCTCAACGCATGTCTGCGCATCATCAACCAAGGCATTCCTAACCCACCCTTCAACGGTTCCTGGCAGCAAACGGAGCGCCTCACAAGTGGCTTTCCTCCCTTTCACAAAAAGCGGAAAAGGATTCGCTCCAACTTGCTAAGCCATGAATCGGGGCAAGGGACAACGGTCAGGCGGTAAGTGATTACAGATGCAATGAACATCTGTACCACCTCCGCCCTTCCTTTCAAGACAGAAACCTTCCGGACCAGGTCCGTACTATGGCCTCCACCTTGCTCGTCACCTCACTCCAGTTCCTCTCCGTTTGGGAGTCTGGCCCAAACCAGACTCCTAGCAACTTAACAGGGCCATCCGTCCAGTGTCCCACGACACTGGACGATATCGACTTGCTCCTCCAGGTGCCGAGGCGCAAGCCAACCGACTTGTCCTTGTTAACCTTTGCTCCTGCCACCGCCTCGTATCCTCTGATAGCCTCTTCCACACAAGGTAGCTGGGCCTCATTGGACACGATGAGGGTGACGTCATCCGCATAAGCAGTAACCGTCCTCCCACCTCCGATCTCATCCGAGTTGCTTCCCAGCCTCTCCAACTTTCGCAGCAATGGCTCAAGAGCCAACACGTACAAAAGTGGTGACAAGGGGCACCCTTGACGAACTGAACATTCAATCGAAAACGGTTCCGTTAGGTAACCGTTTATCTGGACGGTGGACTTGATGCCGCTATACATAGCGGAGATCCACCCGCGAAATTCAGGGCCCAGTCCAGCCGCTTCGAGGATCGTCGCCAGGTACTCATGGTCTACCCTATCGAACGCTTTACTTTGGTCTAAATGGACCATTACCCCGCCCTTGCCGGTTAATTTACCCACCCTGTCTAAGGTGTAGCGTATAAGGTGAAGATTGTCCTGGATCGACCTGCCTGGAATTGCACATGTCTGTGCTCTCCCTACAAGTTTCTCCACGACAACCGTCAACCTTTTTGCCAACACCTTGGCCAAAATCTTTAACTCTACATTAAGTAGAGTTATGGGCCTGTAGTTACTAATGTTATCCCCCTTGCTCGGGTCTTTCTGGATTAGCGTCACCACTCCCCGGCTTACAGAGCTGGGAATTCTCCCATTCTGCTGCCAGTTCGTGTAGACGCCTGCCAATATTCCCCCGAACAAGTCCGGCATACTTTGGTAAAACTCGTAGGGCAGACCATCCAACCCCGGCGACTTCTCCCCGGCGCATCCGGCCAGTATCCCCTCTATCTCCGCGGGAGTGATCGCTTCTTCACAGCACTCCACCTCACGCCCCGAGAGCCGCGGTCCGCCGGCCAGGAAGTCCTTTAAGGTCCTCCCCCGCTCCGCGCCACACCACCCCCGAACACGCGGGCGAAATGCTGGTGAAGAAACTTTTGCATCTCCTCCTGTCCATAGATCTTTTGTCCCTGTTCGTCAGTTAAAGATTTGATTGAGGTTTTGTTACCTCTCTGACTCTCCACTCGACGGGCCCATCCGGCAACGTTAATACCTTCTCGTTTCCCAGCGCGTAGCTTAGCTCTGACTCTGCAACCTTCGTGTTTGGAGTTAGGTGACGGTACAATACCGTCCTTGCCGCCAACACTCCGGATGCAGAGCCAGCTTCCATTGCCTCGTTTAGATTCTTAACTAAATCGTCCTCTATCCTAGACCTATCTAACCTTAGCTGATTGCTAAATCTAATGGACTCTGAACGAATGGCTCTTTTGAGGGAGTGCCACCATCTATTGTTAATGATGGTGCCACACAATGCCCTCTGTACTAACACCTTAATCCGGGTACGGAAGTCTTCACAATTCAAAATAGCCTTGTTCAGCTTCCAGTACCCGGTCCCTGTCTATGACACTTGTCCAATTGCATCCTACACGTCACAAATTTGTGATCCGTGTAAGGCACAATGTGGAACTGTGGACAACTAAACGTATCCTTATCTCTTTTCTTAATAAATATCCTATCTAAATACGATCTGCGTGAGCCGTCGTTGTTACTCCACGTCCACTGTGGAACGCTCGGCTCATCCAGTCGGTAACGGTCCACTAGATCAAAGCTCTCTAGTAGACCCTTGAGGCTAGGGTTCCCCTTCCTATTGGTTGAGCCAACACTGTCGACCCGCGCTTCAAGGACAGTGTTAAAGTCCCCTACTAGGATTACCGTTTTCGCGACGTCGCTAAAAAGGGCTCCAGGTTCCGAAAAAAACCCGTCTGTCTACTCTCGTTCGGAGCGTAGACAGCTACCAACCTGAAGGACTGTTTACTTACGTGGGTCACATCCAGAACAACCAGCCTGCCTTCTGGGTCCAGAAAGACAGTACTTACCTGCAAGTCCAAGCTCTTCCTGATAAGGACTGCCACGCCTCTGCCTCTTCCTTGGCTAGGAGAAATAAATTTCTCGAACCCATTTAGAAGAGGCGAGAACGCTTGGGCCCCGTTCATCTTGGACTCGGTTGCAATAGCTATGTCTACTCCATGTGTCGTGAGGTCGTCCAGGAAGCAAATTTGTTTCCATTCCGACCCCATTCCACGTACATTCACACAACCCAGCTTAGCCATTGTCGGTGAGAGGAAAAATAAATGAACTTACGGTTGAGAAAGGGAGCATGACAGTTTAAATCTGCCCGCTTCCCCTTCTTCCTCCCTTGTGGTCGTAGCTGCAGGGCTCTTGACCGGCGTTGCCACCGGGCTCTGGGTAGGTGTGGTTGCCGGGGTTATCACAAGTTTACCCTCCAGTACTTCTTTTGTTACATCTCTAATCAGTCTGTTCTTTAGATGTTCCTGCAGTACTTCCTCCTTCCACCCGTCTTCCCCCACTTTTGCGAAGCGAGTGGTTGCTTTTATGTCTGTAGCCTTGCTAAATAGTTGGAATTTTGAAAATTTATAGTATTTATATACCCTTTCGTTTTTTTCATCAAAAGCAATGATCTTATCATTTTTTTTAAAGACTTTTTCACATCTTGTTTTATGGGGAGGGGCTTGGCAAACTGTTTCCCAATGAAAACAGTGCCATGGGGGTAGGGCTGGGGAATTTGCTTTATGTGTGTGTCTGCGGTGCTTGCTGATTTTTTCCTTGTTTGGGGAGGGGAGTCCAGGGTGTTGTCTTTTTTTCTTTTGTGTGTCACCTGTGTAAAATCCATTTGTTCGGTACAATCCGTTTCTGTTTCTTTTCTTGTCGTCGTCTTGTTTTCTTTTTCCCCCTTCTCCCCTTCAGTGTTAGAAGCACTTTGAGGAGGGGCTTCATTGGTTTTCTTTTTTTTTAAGCAGTTCGAGCGGACGTGCCCCTTCTCGCCACATTTAAAACATCTGGGTCTGCGCCCCTCCACTGACACTCTCATGGACGTTCCATCTTCGTTAAATATTCTATCGGGCAGGTTCTCCAATATCTTGTTCTCTGCTTGAACGAGGAGTTCCAGCGTCTGTCCCTTCCAGCGTACCTCCTCT
>NC_043001.1:59972582-59975082 GCF_006345805.1 Octopus sinensis
TGATCCACAATTTTGATATTCTCAAATTTATAACTATATTTCCTTTAATACATTCAGGAATGTTAAGTGTCACATAAATTATATTTGCTTTTAAGTTTGATATCTGACAAAGGTGTTATACGCGTATTCACATTAAACACATAATAAACACGCATGCATATACGTTCATACCTGCATACGTCAACACACGCACGCACACAAACACACACACACACACACACACACTTATACTCATATATATACATGTAAAGTCATGTGCTACTTACTTTAAGGGTTCTTTTTTTATACATATGATAAGAGAAGCATTCATTTTTAACATTCTTTCTTTAAGTTTTCATGTATATTTACATATTACATACTGTATGCCATAGGGTTCAAATTACATCATTTTTACTTTTAAAATGTATGAGTTTAAATAGAACTCATATCAGACACTGCAACTGTAACAATGTCAAACAAGCTCTTCAGCAATATAAGCAGTAAGAAATGAAGCTTTAAATGCCCGGATATGACAATGACGGTCTGGTAATTTTCACTCGGAAAATATATTTGTTGCATATACCCCTCCACCTGGAAGAACACTCTCTGTCTATACTGGGTTTCAGAAAACGCTATTCGGGAAAAATTCAAGGCATACTGTACAAGAATTAGCAACATATTTCTATTCATGCGACACTTCGATTATAAAATAACTTCATGAACTAAGAGTAGTGTCTAAACTTAGTCAGTGAGCCATGCATCACTTGACTGCTACTTGGTTTAGTCAAAGATTTGCCCTCTATTTGTCATTGAAGAGTAGAGTGCTATCTATACGTATATCCAAAGGCAACGACATTGCTTTGCAAACAATGAAAAAGAAGAATCCATCTCTAAACCAGGAATACATAGCCCCACACAAATTTTTGCTCTGTGCTTGGCATATGAAAGGCGGCGTCTAGCATAGTGTTAATCTAACACAAAACAGTGAATGGGGACTTGTATTGTGGTCAGTTGGAAGTATTGCATAAAACTTTGGAAGGAATTATCTTATTACTGGACTCTGATAGTAACGTGTATCTCATACTTCAAGACCATATATCGACCAAGTCTCTCAGCAAAAGATCATGGTTTTAAGCATGGAGGATTAAAATCATCCCCTTATGCCTTTGCTCCATCTGTCTACCATTTCTTCGGATCATTGCAAGTTTATTTTGAGAGAAAACGGATAATTAAATATGAAGAGTTTATGAAGATGTTAAGTGTTTCTTATCACTGAAATCTGGTGGAAGTTACGCTCGAGGGGTCAATCATTTGGCAACTGGATTACGTAATCAATAATGAGGGGAAATAACATTGAGTTGATACATAAAGGTCAAAGAAGCATTTGCTTCTTAACTATGTTCGAGACAAAACTTTGTTTCGAAGCTAACACATACACACACACGCACGCGCACACGCACACACACACACACACACACACACACACACACACATACACACACACACACACACACACACACACACACACACACACACACACACACACACATGGTCATCCCATTAATAATGCGGTTTTTTAAATACTTCTTTTAACTTTCAAAGTTAACACAGTTCTTTTTTTAATCTAATATATGCTCCAGTACAGTTTTGACCTCGTCTACAGAATTCCTATTTTTTCCGTCCGAATGATTTTGAAAACTGTGGAATAAATTATAATCAGATGGGGCAAGGTCCAGCCTTTTGAATGTCATCCTCACTGTATATGGTCCATCATTATCCTGATCGAAGAACACTTTTTTATCTTGAAACCGAAGATGATTGCTTTTCTTCTAGCGCTGAGTTAAGCCGCTCAAGCTGCTCACAATATATCTTTGTTATCCTTTGATTTGGATTTGAAAGTTCAAAGTGGTCAAAATCGTTCATATCTCATCAAAGAGGTAACAACACCTTACGTGGGTGAAGACCGTTACTAGTCTGGGGTGCCGGTGTTTCTCCTTTCCCTACCCACTCTCTATGGCGCTTGACATTTTTACAGAGAACACTTTCTTGTCCCCAGTCACTATTCGATCCAAACATATTCATTCGTGAAACGTGACAGAAGGGCTCACATTCACTTTCTGTGCGTGATTAGACGCGGAAGGTTTGTGATCCAATTGCTGACTTTTCCGATGGCACGCAGGTGTCGATGAATGGTTGAATTATCAAATCCAAGCTTTTCTGCTAGTTCCTCAATAGTTACAATGAGAATTTGTTCCACAGAGGTTTGCAGGATGTCCTCATCCAGCTCTACTAATCTTCCAGGACTGCTTTTATAGGAAGTTGATACAGGTAGTTTATCCCGTCCCCTTCCAACATCTAGTTCAAGTGTAATAAAGACCATTATTTATGTTATGACCCAATATATATATAATCCGTGCTTCCGAGCGTCCGAGTGCAGGGAGTTTTTTGCTCCATGGAATAAGAGGCAGGTACAAAGAACAAAAAGTGGGCAGTACACAATTAGATACAATAATAATAGCTG
>NC_043001.1:59982582-60020082 GCF_006345805.1 Octopus sinensis
CCATATAACCATATAACGCCCTCCTCTTTTCGCTTTCATGTTCAACCTTTTTATCTCTCAGTATACCTTTCACAACACCAAGTATCTTACTCTCCTCTCTCACTCTATATTCCCCTCAGTCAACCCCTCCATCCGCCGTCACATGTGACCCTTGATACTTAAAAACACACATCTCCTCTAACATCTCACGATTTATATTCACAACCATCCCATCACCTTACTTTTAGCTACATTCACTTTCAGTTTCTTCCTCTCACTCACTCTTCCAAATTCTATCACCAGTCTCCTCAGCAGCTCTTCAGAATCCGCCACCAGTGCAATATATCATCAGCAAACAACTCCTGATTCACCTGAAATTTCTCTCTCATCACATCATCCATATATAAATCAAACGGCCACGGAGACATCACACAACACTGTCTTAACCCCACCTTCAAATCAAACCACTCACTTCACCACCAACCCTAAAGCATGCCCTAGTTTCTCTATAAAACCTCACAACAGCTCTCAACAATTTAACACCTACCCCATGCAACCGCAACACCTGCCACATAGCATCCTTATCCACTCGGACAAATGGCTTCTTTAGGCCCATAAAGACCCAATACTCCTCTCTCCCTTTTGCCAAATATTTCTCATACGTCTATCTCACTACAAACATTTGATCTGTATACCCACTTCCACTCCTATAACAACACTGCTCCTCCCTTAGTACACTTTCTGCCTGGTTCCTCACCTTTACAATCAGAACTCTCCTATACAGTTTACCAAATCACACACAACAGTCTTATACTCCTAAAATTTCCACACTCACATATATCTCTTTTCCCCTAGTACCATGGCATTATACAGGCACTGCACCAGTCTTTTAGTACTCTTCTAGCCATATAACAAACATTCATAAGCATCACTAACCATTCAATTACTGTCACTGCTTTCTTTAGGCATTCCCCTGTACACCCATCTAGACCTAGCGCCTTCTGGTTTCCCATCTTCCGCAGGGATTCCTTAATCTCCTCTCTTCCAGTTGCACCGTGGTACCATTTCCCAACAACAGTCATCCTCCTCTCACCTCCTAAAGCCTTTATACTTGCTTCCCTAACACCCTCCTTATTTAACAGTTCATTAAAATGCCATGCCCCTCTCCTTCGTACATCCTCATTTCCTTTCACCGAATTTCCATTTACAACCTTCACCCTTTCTTTCATTCATCAAACCACCTTTCTTTCCATCTGTGCCACTTTCCAAAACATCTTTTTATTTCTTACAAAATTTTCACACAACTTTTTTCCGAACCTTTCACTCGCCTCCCATTTCTCCACCCTCACCACTCTCTTTACTCTCCTCTTCACTTCTCTGTAGCGATCATAAGCCTCTCTATCCCCTTTCTGCAATCACTCTTCAAGGGACCCTTTTTCTTCTCTACTACTGCGTCGTTTACCTGCTCATTCTACCACTCACTACTTTTTCTCACACCCATTCCAACCACTCGTGTCCACATACATCAAAGGTACATCTTATTACTGCCTCTCTAAAGACAAATAGGAAAAATCATGTGTGACAAACGCGACCACACCTGCTCACTGTTAAGGAAACATTGGAGATGTTGCAGCCTCAGTGCGTTTCATCACATCATTAGCCAAGTTATATCGAGTCCTCCACTCAGTGGCTGTTGACAACAGATGGACTGTTTGGTGAGCGGAACACGTCCCTTCTACAGGGAAAGAGACGACAGCCAGGCGGTAGATGTTGGAAGCGATGTACACATTCGCCACCTCTGCCCGACCCTTCAGGGACAGCTTCCTCTCTGACAATTTCTAGGTGAGATTAGTTACCCTGCTCATACTCTTCCCACTTCTTGTCCACCTGGAGGTCCGAACCAAACCAGACCCCAAACAATTTAAGCGGATCTTCCGTCCTGCACCCCACAACGCTGTCGGTTGGCATGTATCTGCCCTTCCAGTTGCTGAGCGCAGGCTCAGCTACTTGTCCTGCTTAAATTTTGTTCTTGCCACTGCTTTGTATTTCCTTAAAGTAGTGCCGATCCCCTCGAATTCCGAGATGTCCGACACTATTACGGTGACATCGTGCACATATGCTGACACGAACCTTTTGCATCCTAAATCACACGGATGCCCCTCGAAATATCCAAGTTCCTTAGTAATGGTTCGAGAGCCAGTGCGAACAGAAGGGGAGAGAGTGGACTTCCTTGACGGACCGAATGAGCAATGCTAAACGACTGCGATAAGTAACTGTTTACTTTGGCCACCGAACAGATATCACTGTACATTGCAGTGATCCAGCGTCTAAAAACGGGGCCGAAATCAGTCGCTACGAGGACAGCCTCCAAGTATTGATGGTCGATCTTGTCAAAGGCTTTCGATTGATCCAAATTGATTAGGGCCCCACCCATGCAAGTTTCCTTTTCTACACTCTCTATGCTGTAGCATGTAAGATGGAGGTTGTCGTGGATAGATCTTTTCGGGATAGCGTATTTGTGTGCATCGCCGACCACCTTATCGACAAACGCCAACTTCTTGGCTGATATCTTGGCCAAAATCTTATAATCTGCGTTCCAGAGGGTTATGTGCCCACAATTATTCGATCCCCCTTGTTTTGAAAGTAATCTAGAGAACTAAAACTATACCACAATATATATCGTAAAATACATAATGCATATATACATACATACATACATGCACACATATATACAGACACTCACACATATATACATATATATCTATACATACACACACACATACGCAATACAATAATAACGTACATTAAAATAAATGATCCATAACTCAGTAAAAACCTGAATTCTACCAGGAAAAAAAACGCATCAGTATAAAAATAACAGCAATCTGATACAAGAACAACTATCGGAGGATGACCATCTTTAAAAACTCTCTTACAGCACTGGGGTAAAAAGAATAAGCAAAAGAAGCGTACATCAATATGCGCAGTAAAAGAAAAGAAAGCGATATCATAAGCTAAACTGTCAAATTTTGAAATGCTTATAAATATTTAAAAAAAAAATTTAACTAGTATCATAGGGGCACAGTTTAGAATACCTAGCACTGGCCGATTATACTAGGATTAAATATCACGTATAAATAGTCTTCTAGTTAAAGTACTAATTGAAACTCGTGGTAGAGGTGGAAAATAAATGGTCAGGAAATAAGTAGAACCGAAACGGAAAAGAAGCAACATAGTGTCTATAATTTACAAAAATATCAACGGAACAAACAACAGTAAACATAGTATATTTAAAATCTAGCAGAAAATAAAAGTATGGGACTTCAGCTTAATTTGGTCAGTAAGAAGCTTTAAAGCATTTCGATGTCAGTAAACTTTTAGAGATATTTCAGTGGAGAAATATACTTTTAAATGTAAATTGGTTTATTATAAAAAGTTAAAACAAATGTAAAAACATAAATGAAGATAATAGAGGCATGGTCGTTAAAATGTGATAACCCATATATATATATTTTCATCACATATGATAATATATTTTCTGATATACTTTATATATTTAAATATATACCATTATAATTATTTACAGAATTGTAAAACCCGCTTCTTTATAAGAAAACCATTCAAGTGTCTTCTACTATAGCCTCGGGCCCACCAAAGCCTTGTGAGTGGATTTGGTAGACGGAAACTGAAAGAAGCCCGTCGTATATATGTATATATATGTATATGTATGTGTATGTGTATATATTTGTGTGTCTGTGTTTGTCCCCCCCAACATCGCTTGACAACTGATGCTGGTGTCATTACGTCCCCGTAACTTAGCAGTTCGGCAAAAGAGACCGATAGAATAAGTACTAGGCTTACAAAGAATAAGTCCTGGGGTCGATTTGCTCGACTAAAAAAGGCAATGCTCCAGCATGGCCACAGTCAAATGACTGAAACAAGTAAAAGAGTAAAAGAGTATATATATATATATATATATATATATATACATAATTATTATTTGAGGGAATAAAATCCAAACTTACATGGAAAAAGATTTCAATTTAGAAATGCTAAATCAAATTTCACAGAATATAATATATATACAAAAAATTAGAAAAGAAACACCTTTTATCAATTCAAATGAACAATTAAATTACACGATCTAGAAAATTACATAAAATAGAAATATTAAAATTAAAATAAAAATAAAATGTCAATGGTTAAATTGCAAAAAAATATAATAACGTATATAATTGGTAGAATAACATATATATTATATATATATATATATATATATATATATATATATATATATATATATATATATATATATATATACATACATACATACATACATATATATATATATATATATATATATATTTAACGTAGGATAAAATTTCTTCGAAAAAAAATTTATCAATGGTCAGCATATTAAAAAATACCTTTAAAGGTTAAATTTATAAACAACTTATAAATAAGGGCAAACGAAAAGAATTTCTAATGCCAAATATGCCGAAATTAGACACCCTGTCCATAACTATAAAATTTTTCCCAATACGCACGCTACTCAAAAAAGGTCGATAGAAATTTCTAAAAAATTCCATTATTAACATATCGGACCGATTTCAGGGTTAGTTCGTAAGAAGCCTCCCTTCGTCAGTGATAAATTCGGCAAAGAAATGAATGAGATACTTACTCATACCCATGTAAGACGCAAACATTAAGTCATGAGCACAATTAGGCTGGCCATTGATAAAAGTTTTTTTCGAAAAATTTTATCCTACATTAAATATAAATTTAATAGTGTTCACTTCCGGACTGTCTCACTGTGTGAGAGCCTCAGTTCAAATCGCACGTGTCACAAATGGGCTGGAGAATTTCTATTTTGGATGTATTTGGGGTACTTAATTGTGCTCATGACTTAGTATTTGCTTCTTCCATGGATATGAGTAAGTATCTCATTTATTTCTTTGCCACATTTATCACTGACGAAGGGAGGTTTCTTACCAACTAACCCTGAAATCGGTCCGATATGGTAATAATGGAATTTTTAAAAAATTTCTATCGACCTTTTTCGAGTAGCGTGCGTATTGTGAAAAAATATATGGTTATGGACAGGGTATCTAATTTCGGCATATTTGGCATTAGAAATTTTTCGTTTGCCCTTATTTATAAGTTTATATATAGTGGTCGTATACCGTCAACTCAATGTGACAGTCCCGTAAGGGAATTACACTACCGCCATTTAGCCCTAGGAAACATCGACGTCTCCTGTCCTATTCTCTTTCGCACACGCGATGAAGGATACAAGAGAAATTTCCCGTTTATTTCATTTTCCATCTCTCTCATTTCTCTTTCATAAATGTGTGTGTGCACGCACGCGAATGTGTATGTGTGTGTGCGCGCACGCGAATGTGTATGTGTGTGTGCGCGCACACGTTTAACCTGCATCCCATAACTGGGTCTTGGTGTGGAGGTTTCGGAATACTGATGAGTGTGGAGCCATCACTTGGCCAATAACTTTCCCAGGCCAGCTCTGTCCTGGGGCAGTAGCACCTGTTAGAGTTCCAGGTATGGGTTAACTAGCTTATGAGCATTTTGGAGAAGACTCGCTCATATATAAAACAAGACCCTAATACAGTCTGTTCTGGTCATGCATGTCTAACGTGTAGACAGCCATCATGTAGTGGTATTTTTGAGGGTTAAACTTCTCCAGAATATATGTAATATTTTATTCACAGTATATATTAAGGTTACGGAATCTGTACGCTTGAAGTTCTTGAAAATCACATCTTTGTTACGTGAGATGGAAATTCTCCCATTTTCTTCTATAATGTCATGTCATTCCTAAAATGATCAAAATTAAAATTAACTTCTTCAAAATCAGTATAAAACATCCAGTATGATTTCAATTAGACACGCACTTCAAAACGTTAGCATATTGCCAACAAGCAGCTCGTTCGCACAATACTTGTCTTTTTAATCTTTTCTATCAGAATTACACAAAAATCCATATTTTGATTCAAATTCCAATTTCTATTCTAACAATTATATGATTCTAATGTTTACCTTCGAGTACTTTTCAACGCTGAATTAATTACAAATATTATCTTGCATACATTCACATTGCCAGTACACACAGACAAACACACACACACGCACAACAGGTAGGCACGAATAGTATATTATATATGTCTACGTGTGTGAGTGTATATATGAATGTATGTGTATATATATACATATACGTATTGTATAAAATATTGTATCATCAACTAATGAATTTCAAAGCGGTTTTTGCTGTGCACTTCTATAAGAGTCCGTGGAACACAATAGGAAAAATCGATTTCAATCGCTCAAATTAAAAGATCTATCCTAAGCTGCTTATATTACAGAAACTTGCACTCGGATAATAAAGATCATGTTGTACTCAGGAATGAAGTATAGTATTATTTCTCTATTCTCTTTCTCTCTCTCTCTCTCTCTCTCTCTCTCTCTCTCTCTCTCTCTCTTTCTCTCTCTCTCTCTCTCTATGTATATATATATATATATATATATATATCTAGCTAAACTGACAGACAGACAGACAGACAGAGAGACAGACAGATAGATAGATAGATAGATAGATAGATAGATAGATAGATATATAGATAGGTAGATAGATAGACAGATGGGATCTTCACGATAAATTATAGAAATGCAAGGTAAAACTGCAGCTGTGTTCTGTTTCTTTTCAAGTTGTAGTTTACTTTCTACCTTCTCGCGTTGTTTTCGTATATGTGGTAATGAGCTTGTTTTGAAGATCCTTAGTTCAGTCCTACTGCATAGCACTTTGGGGATGTGTCTTCTACTATAATCCCCTGTCGGCCAAATATATATATATATATAGAGAGAGAGAGAGAGAGACAGACAGACAGACATACATAGATACATAGAGATATAGATAGATATATTAGGTCATCCCTTCTTAAAGAATGCGTTTTTTTTCAATTGCATGTACTAAAGGTCCTAAAGGTCGGAGTGAGGCGGGATAAGCTCCCTACATCAATTTACTATTAAATCAGGTAGTAATTTTATCTTTTACTTAATCTTAATGCGAATTTAAAGAGTACATTTCAATTTTAACAGTTATTTCTTCAGAGTTATAGTAGAAGGGACAAAGGAGGATATTCGTCATATTTTACTTTGAGTTCAATGAATTCAACGACGCAACAGAAAATGCGAGTAATATTAACGCAGTATATGGGGATCGGACAATAAGAGTAAGCCAGTGTCAACACTGGTTCCAGAAACTACAGCCTAGAAGACGAGCCTCGTTCTGGGAGTTCGACGTGGACGTCCTGCAAACTCGGGTGGAACAAAATCCCATCGTAACTGTTGAGGAAGTAGCAGAGAAGCTTCGATTTGTTCATTCAACCATTCATCGACACCTGCGTGCCATCGGAAAAGTCAGCAAAATGGGTCAATGGGTTGCTCACAAACGTTCCACCTGTGTTCGGGTTCAGGGAGTGAATGTGTTGCTGACACCTCTCACGAACAAAATTTCTTTGGACCAAATAGTGACTGTTGTTGAGGTTCTCTATAATATATGTCAAGCGCCGAGGACAGTGTGCAGGGAAAGAAGTTACATCGGCAGCCCAGGCAAAAAAAGATCTTCACTCACGTAAAGTGTTGTTATCTGTTTTGCAGGAAATGAAAGGTTTAGTCCACTTTCAAATTTTAAACCCAATCCAAACGATAACAAATGAGATCTACTGCGAGCAGCTTGAGCGGCTTACGTCAGCACTAGAAGAAAAACGACCATCTTTGGTTCCAAGACGAAAGATGTTCTTCCATCAACATAAGTATCGGCCATATACAGCGAGGATGGCATCACAAAGGTTGGAGCAGTTTTAATTGGCAACCATGCCCAACCCACCATATTCGCCGGACCTTACACATTCTAATCACCATGTATCATTTATTCCGCTGTTCTCAAAATCATTTAGACGGAAAAAAATATGAATTCTTTAGACGAGGTCAGTACTGTACTGGTGGAGCAATTTTCATCACCGACAAGTGAATCTTGGAAGAGGGGCCTTGCAAATCTAGCAGATGGAAGGACATTGTAGAAAATGAAGGAGAGTATATTTTATTAAAAAAAACTTTTTCATCTTAATTTTGAAAAATAAAAGAACTATAAAAAACCGCATTATATATAGGATGACTCAAATATGTATGTGTGTGTGTATGTTTGTATTAAGTTAGCCCTTCCCCTCACACCGCTTGTTTACTTACTGTAACGATAAAATATGTACCAGGCTTAAAAATAAGATATGTACTAAAATTCGCGGAGGCGATGCCCCCGCATATGGAAGTTTCTTTAAAAAATTTTCATGACGAAAGATATGTTTGTATATATATATATATATATATATATATATAATACAAAATACACATATATACCTTGAGATTGCTAGTAATAACAATACTCAAAATATTATACAGACTGGAGTTGCAGTGCTCCAAATCAGCTATATTCCACTTCTTAATTTGAGCGGAGGTAATGCGAGCAGGAACTAAGGGAACATTCCAAAAATCCACACTCAAATACATACATATATTCATATATTCATTTATATCTACAGAACGGATATAAAAATTGACATATATAAATATAATAATAGATATAAATAGATAAAAATCATATAATATATATAAATATATAAGAATCAGTGTTACATACAAAACACAAGGATAATAGAACATAAAAGGGCATAGTAATATGACGTATCAAAATTCCAGAAAATACAGAAACTGACACTCCCCTCATCAACTCCTGATGAGGGGTGTGTCAGTTTCGAAAATATGAAATGTATCACATTAATTAGCAGTCTCCGAAACGGCCCGTAGGAAAACAGTTTTGTGATTTTTGTAATTTTGTTTTTTCTGTATTTTTTCTGTATTTTCTGGAATTTTGATACGTCATATTACTATGCCCTTTTATGTTATATAATTTGGAATTTTTCAATTCTTAATTTCTTTTTCACAAATATTTTCTAAAGATATCTATAATATTTATGTAAGTAGTAATGGACTAATTTATTTATTGGTTATATATTTACATGTTTATTGGTAGAACAAATATAGATTTTTAATTACTATATTTGTTGATTATAATTTAGATACTTATTTTTATGTATTTATTATTTTATAATTATTATATGAGAACTAAAAATATATTCGTTAAATAGCTTGGTAATAAAATATTAGAGTATAACTAGGTTAAATATAGTCTATACTTTATTAACGTTGTTTTAAGCTAAATTATATCTTCACAGATAGATACAGTTTTGTATCTACTTACTCTATTTTTTTCCTTAAATTTTTAACATAATAAATGTATTGTAGAAAACTGATCCTAATGTTTTAAGTTTCAAATTTAGTTAATGGAGTTTCTTCAATAAGAAAATCATTATTTATTTATTTTTTCAATAATTATTTAACTCTGTTTGCTTATTTATTTAACTATTATTGCTAACCTGGAGATTGACTACAATTTTAAATTAAATTCATTTCAATTAAATTTGGATTTAATTGTAATTCGAATTTAATTATAGCCATGAAACGTACGTAGTTTTTTTACTTATATATTGATTACTCATTTTTATACTTTTTGTGATCTAGTTATATGTTTTATAAAAATATATTTTATTTGTTATTTATGTTTTGGTTTATGTCTATCATTGTTAGAATTGCATAATAGTGGTTTTATCTCTAATTCATATTTGATATATATATATATATAAAACTGTGTATGAATGTATATTTACATACAGAGAGAAAGAGAGAAAGAAAGTGGTTGGCGTTGCATGATTGAATATTTATGACGTTAGTTCCATTCATAACCATGATGTCCAGATTTCTATCTCACTGCGTTGCTTTTAGGGCAAATATCTTTTTCTGAAACATTTTGATGAGACTGAAAATGTATACAAGCCCTTCAATCGGATTATTTTTGTAATTGCGTCTCATTGATTCCAAATATTAGTAGAATGCTCATCTTCATTTCCGCTAATTCAGTACAGAGTTAATTCTGTTGATCGTTCGTCGTCTATAGATGCCAACCGATTGTTTGAAATGACATACGCATACACAAACACACACAGACACAATCTTTCGCGGATACAAGGATCCATATATATACAAAGTGCAACATAGAAATATTTTTGTATACGTTATAACTCAACAACTAATAAGTTATGAAATGAAGTTTCATTCCAGGCAGGCCGAGTTGAGTTGTTTAATTATTTTGTTACCTGTTTTGGTAGTTTTCAGTTGTCCTATAAACTTAAATGTTGACAGAGGGATCCATATACTCGTACATAGTTGCATATATTCTTGAGTAGATGTATGTATGAAAAATATTAAATAATAATTTGTCTTTTGAAATATCAGTGCCAATATACCAATAATAATTAAAAAACACTAAATGTCACGTATGTAATAACTTCTTCCTTATCTACTAAGCTGTCTTGGTCTCTTATTTTTACTCAACCGCAATCGTTTTAGATGCTAACATGTTTATTTATATGTCGATAATATGTCTATAGCAGGCCTGGCCAAATCGAATCACATCGCGGGCCACTTTAATCACAGAAAGGCTTTTGAGAGCCACCTGTATACTGACAAAATTGAAAGCATTTTGCTTTCTCCTGCTATTATTACTACCGTTGGAAAAGCAGTAGTATCTTTCTTTTATACATTTCATTACAATTATTAATATTTGATTAAACAAATTTAAATGTTTCTTTAAATAAACCGATTTTAAGAAAGTAACAAGCGGGCCGCAAGATTAAAGTCTACGGGCCATAGGTGGCCTACAGGCTTCAGGTTGACCAGCCCTGATCTAGAGCAATTTTATTACTGCTTAATTTCTACATGAGCAATTTCATATGTTTGTTAGGGTCATGCTAGTGTTTCTTCATGTTATTTTAAATCAATTCAAATCCTTAATTTGTCTCCTGATGCATTTGAAATGTAATGAAACAAAAACTGCTTCCCCTCCCTCTCTCTGGCTGTCTCAATTTATTTATCTCTGAATCTTGATATTCTGTCTCTCCCATTCTCTGCATATATGTATATATATATACATATACATACACACACACACACACACACACACGCATATATATATATATGTATATATATATATATATATATATATATGTATATATATGTATATATATATATATATATATATATATATATATATATATATATAATATATATATATATATATACACAGGTTAGGTGAATTAGAGGTTAAAGTAACCGTCTAGGGATTAAAGTATCCATTATATATATATATATATATATGTATATATATATATATATATATATATATATATATATATATATATATATATACACAGGTTAGGTGAATTAGAGGTTAAAGTAACCGTCTAGGGGTTTAAAGTATCCATTATACTACCGGTATATTACCTATATTTAAAAGGCTTTATAATACTTCCCCCATTAGCCTTCTAAATTCCTAATTGTCCAAATTTTAATGCTTTCTTATTTGTCTTATTGTATTTCATTTTATTGTATTCTATTTTAGCTTAATTTGTATTGTCGTAAACGACTTCGGGCCCCTTACAATATATATCATGCTCTTATTTATTCATTTTACCCCATTATAACGGTTTTAAAAGCTGGTCTTTTATTTTTAAATTTTAACTGACCTATTATATCGGGCGTTTGACCCTGGTCTATCTCACATTGGACAATAGGGGGATTGACTGAAATGCCTAGCATAAAGTACTAATTACATTAATCGACATGCACTTTATTATGATAAATACTATTAATTAGTACAACAAATATAATTATTACCGTAAATCCTCGAGTATAATCCGCATTTTTTCCCCAAAATTTAATGGTCAAAATCCTTAGTGCGTAAGATATACGAGGTTAAAAATGAATTGTTTTTCCTAAGCAACATCCGAGTCTCTATTTGCTGTCCGGCAATGTTTATTCAGACGCATTTTATGATGTCGGGCGCGAAAATACCTTAAACTAAGCTTGAAAGCAATGAAGTCATAAAAGCATCATCCATAACTTGCTGTAAGCAACATTTATTCAACGTTATTACTGTTATTTCTTTTTTTTTCTGCAAGCAAAATCCACAAAAAAGCTACACGTTTGCATTGTTATATATACAATAATAATAAAGGACATTACCGTATAAAGTTTTACAAACCAAGGACGTTATATAGACCTCCTTGACTCAAGTTAGAGAAGGGGTGCGTATTATACACAAGGTTTAGGTTTTTCAGAGGTGCAGCCCCCTAAAATCCCCTGCGTATTATACTCAAGGGCGGGCTATACTCGAGGATTTACGGGAATTATTATTATTATATTATTATTATTATTATTATTATTATTATTATTATTATTATTATTATTATTATTATTCTATGTTTGTCTTTTGCTTTATATTTGTACAAGTTGGCTCCAAATCTCACCCAGAGACCTCAAGAGACAACAGGTTGGAAGTTCATGTTGTTGTTATGCCTAGTGTGCCATATATTTGGGGGGGGGGAGTTTTTGGTGTTGTACTAATGAATGTCTAAAAAAAATAATAAAATAAATAAATAAATAAAAATAATTTTTTTTTTCCCTTAAAAACCGAAAATTATGTTTGTTTTAAACCTTGAGATTACATAGAAAGTATTTTGCGTAGGATATGAGCAGTTCCGAGGCGCACTATCTTTTGAATTTCTGCCATTTTTGGGTTTCCTGGTATCTGAGTTAGGTAGCTATCAGCCCCTTTTGCTATCATTCCCAGGGCACCTATGAAAACAGGTATTGTTTTAGTCTTCAGGTTCCACATTTTTCTGATTTCTATTTCAAGATCTTTATACTTGCTCAGTTTTTGGTAGGTCTTGACAGATACGTTTGTAACGATTGGGACAGTCATATCAATGAGGAGGCATGTTCTTTGTTTGAGGTCTTTCAATATGATATCTGGCCTATTTGCATCTATCTTTCTGTCATTTTGAATGTTGACGTTCCAGAGGAGTGAGATATGGTCATTTTCAAGCACTGGGGGTGGTTTGTGTTCCCACCAGTTTTTTTCATGGGGCAAATCCAGGTTTTTGCAGATTTACCCAGTGAATATATTGTGCAGCTCTATCGTGTCTGTTGAGATACTCTGTAGGCGCTAGAAGACTGCACTTGGAGACCACATGGTCAATAGTTTCATTTTGTTGCTGGCATACACGACACGTTGGACTGCTTCTGATCTTTAATATGTTGGCCTGGTAGTTTCTTGTTGGTAGACATCGATCTTGAGCTGCTATGATAAACTCCTCTGTTTCAGATTTTAATCCAGAGGCCATTAGCCATTGATGGGTCAGGGCTTTGTCAACATCTGCATTATTTGCTCTCTTTGGTTTATTACCAACTATGACATATTTTTCTAGCATACCAATGAGGATACCAAAAACATTGGCAACAGAAACAGCTGTTTGACGGCATGCATTCTTCTTATAAACAATTACTAAATGATGATTTATGTAAACCAATTGTTGTTCATCAATATTGCCTCCATTTTCTGCTTTCTTTATATATGTATATATATGTGTGTGTATATATATGTATGTGTATGTATATATATATATATATATATATATATATATATATATATACGGTTAAGTAATTGAGATTCTAGTGAATTCTAAAGAATTCACATGAATATGGTCCTTAACTAGGATGCACCGGATATCTATATGGTGTTAGCCATACGACAAGTGGGGTGATTATAAAAGGAAAAAAGCAACAAGAATGGATTAAAATATCGGTACGATCGTTTCGTACGAGGACATCTTTAATAAGCTACAAAAAATGCAGTGAATACAGATGGCTCGTACTCGTCAGCCGAAAAAATATCAGAGAATTCCCAAACATCAAAAGGGGTAGATACAAAAGAGGTTTTAGGATTAACTGCATTGAAGAAAGTTCGATTCATGGAGATCCGATGAAAGGTTTTAAACCTATAGAATTTATGCATGTCTACATATAATATAATATAATATAGTGTAGTGTATTATAGTTTAGTATAATAATAATATAATTGTTTAATTTCATTTAATATTTTCATTTAATAACATTATGTAGGTATTATAGTTTAGTATAATAATAATATAATAGTTTAATTTCATTTAAAAACAACCCCATTTTTCTTTCCTTTCTAATGACCTCTTTGTAACCTGACAATCTATTAATAGTAACATTTATAAATAAAGAAATAAATTGTTGACCTCAGTTCGAATTTGTTCCAAACAAACTTAGACATTTTTGTTAGTATCAAATTGTGCCCATCCCCTTAGCTTCCCTTTCCTTTCTCTTTGACAGCTTAAATAGCAGTAACTGATTAAATTCCTACCCCCTTCCTCCTCTTTCTGTGATTCTTGAATATTTCATTAACTACCTGAACCACTACAATATAAGACTGTCATTTTTGCTTCTCATTCGGACTCCCTGATATTTTCGCATGATTGTACCCTAAATCCCTCCACAAAACTGGATTACGAACTATAAGGACATACACAAATTTTGTAAGTTCAAGACTTTTTCATCAGATCTCCAAAAAAATCGAACTTATCTGCGATTCTTGTTAATTTCAATAACAATCTGTTCCTCTACACGACATGACAGTCACTATGTTTTTACTCAAACTTTCCTCTACATGATGTGGCAGTCACTTTGCCTCTTACTCGGATTTTCAGAAATTTTGCATGACTGTATCCGAAAATTTCTTCATACAACTTGATCAAATATTCAATATGAGCTATATGTAGACATGCATAAATTCTATAGGTTTAAAACCTTTCATCGGATCTCCATGAATCGAACTTTCTTCAATGCAGTTAATCCTACAACCTCTTTTGTATCTACCCCTTTTGATGTTTGGGAATTCTCTGATATTTTTTCGGCTGACGAGTACGAGCCATCTGTATTCACTGCATTTTTTGTAGCTTATTAAAGATGTCCTCGTACGAAACGATCGTACCGAGATTTTAATCCATTCTTGTTGCTTTTTTCCTATTTATATATATATATATAATGTGTGCGCATGCGCGCGTGTATGCAGGTATAAAATATGCCATGGTACACAATTTATATGCTGTTTATATCTAAATGAATCGTAAACACTTGAACAAATATGTTTACCTACGTCACATGTAATTCCTTCGAGAGTATATTTCACCATAGTGTCCAGAACATTGTTGGACCTAGTGTCCGGTGTATACAATGAGGAAATTGATATCTGCGATATTAGACAAGAGCGGAGATAAATTTTAGCTCCTGATTCTAAATACATCAGTTTTTCTCCATTCACACTTGTCGAGATTTATACCACTAATTGCTATGTTTACTATCTACTGGGAAGAACGATTGATGGCTTCAATTCATTCTTGTTGCCTTTTAAATATTAGAATGACTTCATATAAAAAGAATGTTTATTTGTGATTAAATTTCATGCATAGAATCAGTTAGTGATGAAAAAAATTATCAGACATCTCACGAAAGCACTATTCAATGATCTGCCCTAGGACCATCACATTGAACAGTCCGGCAATAATCCACCATTATAGGGCTATGTCACTGTCCCCGTTATATTTTTCCCATAGTTTTCAACTCTTAGTGAAATCGTTCACACTATTTATCACTTACGTAACCAATGGTGTCTAGGAAACACACCAAGTGACTGTGGGGGTAATGTTTTTGGTGCTCATATTACAGCCAAGTTCGAAAATTTCTTACAACCAGAGTAAAAGCAGACAATGAATTGTCCACAAAATTGTTTATTGAATCTTTAAAATGTGTTTTTATGAATTGGTGATTTGCGGCACGAAGACAAAACCTGTCTTCAGTTCTCCATGCCTAGCGCTGGAAATTTTCTAAATATCTCGTCAAAGAAGAACGTTTCTATTTGCAAAGTCTTCACAAACTGTTACGTTAAACAGTTTTATGTAAGTGTTGGTAAAACGATCTGATCTCTATCAAGCAAGGGTCTTGAAATTACATACCCTTTTACCAACAGCTATGTTTTTTCTTAAAGGGCAAAGTCTTCTCACCTTCGCTCCTACTTAGAGTTGCTATCCTAGAGACAGATAAGATAATTATGATGTATGCAGATTAGACATTGGTGGTCGTGATATATCTTCTGGAAGACCAGGGTGATTGTTTCTGTTGTTCAGTCATCGTAGTTGAGCGACCTGGTGGGATTGATACAAATTTGTTGGAATACATTTAAAATTCTACTTAGAACTATTTATGTATAACCCCCATTTTCTTTGGATGTATTTTTATACGCCGACTTTCATCAGCAAATCCTAAACATTACGAAATAAACAGAAATAATTTTCTGGGTGAAGAGCAGCAAATCTGTTCCTCTATTGCGAAAGTATTCAATTTTGTTTCAGTTCATTCTCAAAAACTAGAGCTGCTAGAGTAAAATGAAGGACATGTTTTTAATCAGTGGCATAAATATAACTAGAATCAAGTCTAAAATCGGAGGTAAAACAGCATTTCAAAGAAATGGTTCCTTTTAGAATTATAAAGTATGAAATACGAATCGATGTTTGAAAAATTTGCTATGTGTAAAAGAATTTTGTTATTACAAACTGTCAAATATTCTAAATTTTTCGAAAAACAAAAACGAATATGTACTACAATGACAAATGTTAATGTATCCACATAGCCAGGGATTTTCATGAACAAATAGGAGCAATAAATTCAACGTTTATTGTTCCAGTAAACATCATACAATATTCATTAAATATTAAAATATATAATTGTTTTTAATAGGTAAGACAAAGTAATTTGTATTTTATTTAATTTTTGAAATTGTTTAGAGTCTAGCACATGAAGAAAACAGATGTTGAATAGTTCCGCGCCATTGTTGTAATTTAAGATGCTGACGATTTCGTCACTGTCATCTGTTATTCAGACATTTTAAACTTACATATTCTCAAATGATGCGTACTTTAATTTTGAAACTCATTTTCTTGACAAAAACGTTCCATATGTTATGCTCTACACGAGTTGCAATTAAGGCGCTTATCGAAGTTTTATGTTTATATTTTATATATTTTTTTGTGCCTTAAAATAAACAATGTATGTTCAACAAGTAGAAATAACAGGGCAAACAAAGCTTCATTCACTATAGATCTTAGTCGAACTGAAATATATAATATAATCATTTCATACATCAAATATTCAATTTACCTGTCATAAGATAGTTAACAAAATTTGGCATATCATACAAACTATGATTTCCAAATAACTAGTATTAAATAGATATTCCTCACATTATGATGCATGTGTTCGAAAATGGATTGCAGGGAAAAAACAATTGCTTAGTAAAAGTTTCTATTAACTTTCTATATTGTCTTTGTATTTTGATTACTAAGATAAGTTTTGATTTTTACTAAATTCGGGTAAAGAAAGAATGTAAAGACAACGGGACTATTTTGGTAAATAATTCTGAAATATTGTTCAGAACTATAGTCGCAAGCGTAGCTGTAAGGTAAGAAATTTGCTTCTCAACCATACGGTTTTGGGTTAAGTCCCATTGCCTTGTACTTTTTCTACAATATCCTAGGATTAACCAAAAACATTTAAGTGGATGTGGTAAAAGGTAACTGAAAGACGTCCGACGTATGTGTGTGCGTGTTTCCGCGTGTGTATATATGAGTGTGCGTGCGCGCGCGTGTGTGTGTGTGTGTGAGTGCTCGCGTTTGTGTGTTTTTCTCCCACCACTGCTTTTACGTCCCCGTAGCTT
Source organism: Octopus sinensis (assembly GCF_006345805.1). NCBI lineage: Eukaryota > Metazoa > Mollusca > Cephalopoda > Octopoda > Octopodidae > Octopus > Octopus sinensis. The sequence goes on from NC_043001.1 coordinate 60,000,380, forward strand.
AGCGGTTCGGCAAATAAAACGATAGAATAAGTACCGGGTTTAAAGGATATGTACTTTGGTTTGATTTGCTCGACTAAAATTCCTCAAGACGATGCTCTAGCATGACCGCAGTCTAATGACTAGAACAATTCAAAGATAAAAGATAAAGATATTGTATATCGTAGGTAGAAGGCACCGAGTGTTAATAATTACATAAATCGATCTCACATAGAATAGGAGAAAAGCAGTTTGATATTAGAATTTTAAAAGAAATATTTTATTGAATATGACAAAAGTACAATAAAACATTAAAAATGCTATTCAAGAAGTCGTTACATTCCATCGTATATAAAACGTGGTACGAGTAATTATACCTAATCAGATATGGAAATCAACTCATTATATTAAGAGCCGGTCAGACATACAATTGGAAACTAGCAAATGACGAAGTTCTAAATATCTGTTTTTTCCATATGCCCTCCTACATTACAACTGAATAAAAATATAGAAAAACATATTACCATGTCTGCATGAAATACACAGGCGTGACTTTCGTCAGCTGATTTGGGCTGATTTAGGCTAAGTTGCATTGAAGTAATGACTGAGAATATATTCATGTGCATATTGTAATATATTTTGAAGATCTTTTTCTGTGTATGAGTTGTCTTTTTGTATATATTCACGCGTAGTACATGCATATAAACAAACGGAACCTATAGTTACTGTCCAAACATGTTCAAAAACACTTACTGTTCCAAATACTCGAACCTATGCACACAAATTGTGATGCACACATACAAGCACTCATTGATAGACACAAATACCCTACAATAAACACGGCAATATATGTACACTTTCGATTATACACATATTTTTAAACTGTCTCAGTGTATCATTTTATCACATAATTCACTTACTTTCCTCTACCCAGTCCATTACCTAAGATTCGAAACCTACATTTAGGCAAAACAATAAACCAGAAATAATGAACTACTCTAAAGTATGTCTCATTATTTACTTGCATTTCCGAAGCCCAAGCACGTCTACACCTACACCCGCATACATTCATATGTGTGTATGTATGTAGGTATGTATGTATGTTTGTATGTATGTATGTATGTATGTATGTATGTATGTATGTATGTATGTATGTATGAATGTATGTGTGTATGTATGTTTGCATACAACAACTCACCACCAAAACACCTCATTTTAAGAAAATTACAACTCCAGACCTGTTATAAAAGCAGAACTACAATTACACATCCAAAAACAAAATATGAGTACACGTGCGCAGAGATTCACCAAGATAAATTTACATAAACATTAGTTTTGGTACCAACGCGTACTGCAGTCACCATTTGATTCTAATGCCATTAACAATAATATTTTTTTATTTATTCCAATTATATCATGCTCACTGCCAACATTAAAGTTCCAGACTAGTATTTCCCAATCCATTTGATGCGTCAACAACACCACAATTAGTACATACACGCACTAACTTGCACGCACATATTGAACATAAATGCACAGGCAAATTCTGTGGATAATTTTCAGATGTACTGGGCTGACAGTGCTACTAGGAGACGATACCGAATCGAGATAAATTCTATAGGCACGGAAGTACTGTCAAGCAGACTTGTCTGAGGAGCACACAGCGTGACGAAACGGTTATGCACGCACTTTTCAGTGTTTGGGTATTGGTGACTTCTGGAACTATGTCGGAAAGCTTCTGTCGCGCGTAGGACAGATCGGTCTGTCGGTTTGGATTGACCTGATGCTATCTTTTAATTGGACAAGTAAGTCAGTTTTCTTTGACTGGTGGCTGTGGCATCAGATGTCATCTAATGGACGAAACTGAAAGGCATAAGTTTAGGGTCATTAATATCCGGTAGAGATTCAAGTTTCACGTGAAGAGGAAAGTAAGGATAAAGAAGGAGGTGCTGTCTTCGAGTAAATTTATTGAAAGGTGGGTGAAATTTGTGAAAATGGCAAGAGTGAATGTAAGTTGAAGAAAAGTAATCGGCGATAGCACTTTCCCTTGCTGTTCAGGGAGATCTTGGAAGGTGGGCTTTCTCAATTATTCCTAGAGTTCCTCCTGTATCAGGAAGATCACATCGCTATGATCCTTCCTTTCTTTGTTTCATTTTACACAGTGTATACTCCCCTACTTCTTTATTGTTATTATCAATATTTCCGATGTTCGTCCTAAAGTATAAGGAAACATACATTTTAATTATTCTGATTATTTATCTTACATTTTATTCTCTACTTCTCATCTTACATTTTATTCTCTACTTCTCAGTATTTTACAATATTACATATTTCAAATTATTTCCGTTTCTCTTTTTAGATGTTTCCATTCTTTACCGTTCGTTTTCCTACGCATTGCATATATGTGTTTTCAGAATTAGGCGTACACGAATGTGCTTTTATTCGTACGTTCAATCTTACCATTTTCTATTACCATCATCTCACATAAGCAAGCATCTTATTTCTTTGCTTATAATGAAAGTGATCTACCTTCATGTCTATGTATGTATACATACATACATACATACATACATACATACATACATAAACACATGTGTGTGTGCGCGTGCTTGTATGTATATATGAATATATATATATATATAGTGCTTGTATGTATATATGAATATATATACATATAATGCTTGTATGCATTATATGAAAATATACCTACCTATTTCAGAGGAGCATATGCTTCTAATATTGAGCAATGCATTGATTCTGGTGAGACAATGTTATATTTCTGAGAATGTCAATTTCAATAAAGATTGTGTTAAAGAACGTTGAGAATACGTGTTTTTATTCATAAACTATTGTGAAAAGATTGGATACTGCACTAAGAACACCTTAATTTGCAAATATTTCATTAATCGTATATACCATATATTTTTTTATGTCAAATATACAGAATTTATCAACTTTAGCCGGCATTTGTTTAATTATATATGAACGAAAGTTGTCTCCAATAATTTACACATGCATGATGATGTCCTCTGTTATAGAATCATGTTTGGGTTATAAAATTCTCCGTTTCCATTTCAGTAAGTATATATATAAATATATGCATACCTATATTTATTTATTTACTTGTTTATTTTTTATTAATTATGTATTTAATTATTTATATACACACATTTATATACGAGGGGGTGCTGAAAAGTTTCTGACTTTAAGGGTATCCTGAAAGGCCCGGCTAGAGCTTATCATTTTGAGTTCTTTTACAGACATACTGAAGGAACGCTGCAATATGTGTGGGAATCTTAGAGAGGAATATGTCGAATATAATCATCATATAATCCTACAGTATTTTCTTTTTCCAAAAGCCAGGAACTTTTCAACACCACAGCGTACATTCATATATATATATATATATATATATATATATATATATATATATATACATACATAAGTGGGGAGAACACCAGATAATTCACTCCACAAAGAAATATCCAGCTCGCTTCAATCAACAGAATTCATATAGAAGAATCATCAGAAGCACATACTTAATTGTTATATAGAATATATTAATATACATCAATATATTAAAAATCTATAAATGTATAGATATATAAAAATATATATCAATGCATAAAAATATATAGAGTAATTGATACACTTAAAAATATACAGATGGGAACACTGATAAATAAATATATTAAAATATATCGAAGATGTATAACTTTGTCTATGTATGTATATATATATATATATATATATATATATATAGAGAGAGAGAGAGAGGGGAGAGAGAGAGAGAGAGAAGTGCTCCGACTCACAGAATAAAATAAAAATGAAATTAAGGAAACGAAAGTTAAAAATCCTGGAAGAAATTGTAAAATATTAAGTGTTGTACGGTTGTTTCTCGGGGTTAATTGTCCGTAAAAATAAAAGGTATATATACCCATTATTGAGCAGAGGCTCCTTCTTCAGGGTTAATAGTGGTCATGCAAATCCACATTTAGTAGTAGTTGGAATGATAGAAAGTTTGTAGGCAATTATGTAGATCAAGAATTCAAAAAGGTAGAACGCAGAATTTAGGGAAGGAGGGAACATTTTTTTAATAAATTAAATTAGTGACTAGAAAAATGATGAGACTTAGTTTAACTAAGTACGTTAGTTTAACTCTAACTTGAATCACGTAAGTGCATAAATATTGAATAATACCTATGTTTGCATGAGCAAACTACGTCCGAAAGTTTATTTAATAGTAATGAATTATGAGAACGAAGGATGATAAGGGCTTCCTTAAGGCACAATTTACATCTTATAACAATTTTGTTATAAGAGGGAGCTCCCGTTACAATAGACTATGCCAGTGTATATTTTATGTTTTTTTTTTACTTAAGACAATGAATGTGGTTAGCTAGCGTAGTTGAAGTTTTATAATTAAGATTGTTGAAAGAGTTTAAATATGCACGATACCTACAATTTGAAATCTGTGGTGCTACTAATATGGATTTTTACTTGTGCTCCCTATGTTAATGTACAACGTTTATATATAACATTATATAAAAATGTATGTATGTTTTTATGTGTGTATGTATGTGTGTGTATGTGCGTGTGTGCGAGTCTCTGCATATATAGTATATATGTATAAGTACACGGTAATGTCTCGTACCTTAGTGGTTAGCGCATTCGGCTCACGATCGTAAGGTCATGAGTTCGAAAGACGGCAGTGCGTTTTGTCCTTGTGCAAGACACTGTATTTCACATTGCTCCAGTCCACTCAGCTGGCAAAAATGTGTGATACCTGTAATTCAAAGGGCCAACCTTGTAACACTCTGTGTCATGCTGAATCTCTTTGAGAACTACATTAAGGGTACGCGTGTCTGTGAATTGGTCTGCCACTTGCACGTTAATTTCACAAACAAGCTGTTTCCTTTATCGAATCACATGGAAACCCCGTCGTCGTAACCGATGGAGTGTCATACGTGTTCAGGGTAAATGGGTAGGCATTATTGTTTTTATGTCTGTAAGAGTTGCCAGATTCTGTAGAGGGTCCCAAAAAATGTCTCTCAATTTTCTTCTTGGCTCTCTGTGTGCTCAAATGAAATTTAATAGAGGACAACTTTGGTTTTCATACATTCAGTGTTGATAAGTAAAATTGGGAAAAGAAAAAATATCTATGAAGAAATTGTAGATCAATGTTTATTTCTAGTTTACAGACAGCATACATAAAAAGAAAATACTTTTACATACCGTCCGAAATGAATTAAAATTTGTAAGCTAAAGCGAGTTCTATGGAAAAATTAAACTGATTTTGTCCTCAAACTGAGATGATGTATGGATAATCGTTCCTGCTACAGTGTAAAAAGAGATTACATTTTGATTAGGATGCGCACACACATTTTTGAGGAGTAAGAGCTGATATAAATCGGAATGTATGTGACCTCATAAATACAGTAATAATGCAGTAAAGTGACTACTAAATGAAACATGCGACTTTGCTTCCAGTAACAGCCAAAGGCTAGATTTCTAGAACAATACAACCAATCAGTAAAATGATGAGGGAAAATAACTTCGGAGAGATAAAGAGTTGGTGAGTAGGTATGTGATAATATGGCAATTGTAATGTTGGACATGAGGTGTTGGGAGGAGAGAAGTAAGAAAGGCCAAGGTAATTATGGATCTGATTGGCTATGGACGCATGCATTAAAGTACATCAGACGACGATAAGTGAGTGCATCGCCGTCTCCACTACTGCACAATATACATATTGATTAACCTTGTCAAACCAGGTATGAGACATACATCGGTACCGTGGGCTATTGCCAATGACGTTCAGTCCATCTTTATTATGGCCCTGTCATTGCAAGTTTTAGTTCTATTTATAATTGGGGGTAGAACTATATTACGCTGAATATGTCATCCATTGTAAAACAAATGTCCATCATATTATTATCAATTTGCGTTGCAGCCGAACTGTCGACTCATGAAGAGTTGAACCTAGTAACTTCAAGTGTGTGCAATTGATAGAGAAAGACATCATAACAAAAACAAAACGATAGAAAGTAAAGGCACAGAAAAATTACTTTCCGAATTTATTTCAGGGTTATTTTATACATAAAATTCCGCTGCCATTTGTGTACAAAAAAACACGTTCATATACATACACATTGAAGACACATATATAAACATATACATGCACATATGGAATGCGCTTGTGCTTATTTGTCTGCCTGCATGATCATGTACGCGCTTATTTATATACAGGTGTATGTTTGTATAACAATAAGTATACTCACACACAGACATAAACATAGAAGCCCTCCACCTCCACTATATATATATATATATATATATATATATATATATATACAGATATGTAGTAAAAGTATTCAGTTATATATTTTACACAAACCCAGTGTAAACTATGTTATAATATCAAACTTTCATATGAGTATGAATATGTATAAACCAAGAATATTAGTAGCGTTATATTCAAAGCCTTTTAGAATTATATTACTCTATGTTATTTGTTTGATGATACTCTAAAACCGCAGATACATACATGTATGTATATATATATATATTATATATATATATATATATATAATATATATATATATAGGAATACATATAGAGAGACAGAAAAACTGAAATTTTCAGATGTATAAGCATCTAGATATACATATATTTATAGAGAACGATTTACATACAATACAAAGCATACAAGAAACTAAAAGATGACATGGCATTTCAGAGACGACAGCTGTTTCTGAGGATCAGAATTACGTAATGATTGTAATGTTGGTAGATGGAGTGTGCAAAGTGTCAAATATATGCAACCTGTAGTGTATGCATATAAATATAACCCACAATTCAGCCTCCATCTTCAGGGTGGGAAAACTGCAATCTAATATTTCAGATCACTATGCAGTAAATTTAAGGCTAAATTTGGTATATATATATATATATATATATATATATATATATAATATATATATATATATATATATATATATGAAAAAAAGTCAAGATAGAAAATGCTAAAATAATTTTATAAGAAACATTTCACTACCGGTTTCAGTCATTGAGACTTTTCAACTGCACAATTAAATTTTGAAAACATTAAAAGAAAAATTAAAAGAAAAGTACTATGCAAATATTCTTTTAAAAATCTTTCCTTTTAATTTTTCCAAAATTTATATGTTTTCTATACGTACTGTTGAAAAAGTCTCAATGACTGAAACCGGTACTGAAATGTTTCTATAAAATTATTTTAGCATTTTCTATCTTGACTTGTTTTTCATATATATCAACTCGTTTGTATCTTTTCAAACTTCTACGTATATATATATATATATATATATATATATATATATATATATATATATATATATATATACATATATATATATGTATATATATATATATATACAACAGCAAAATTAAGGAACGGCCATAATAGGCCATTCAACCCACTAGAAATAACAGCCAGGCTTCAACCGCAAAACAATATTAATTCCGTAAACCAGGAGAAAATTTAAAAAACATTTACCCTGTAATACTTTATACGATGCATCGTTTCGTCTAATCGTTAATGGTAAATCAACCTGATTAAATTAAATCAAGCTAATCTTCCATAGGCCAGTAGATTCATCAGTAAAGTCAACCAGATCGGGGCAGATATTTTTACGAGGCAGTTCCACTACTGTCTCGGCAATATCTGACCTAAAATTTTCAAATCATCGCACTCGCGCCAAATTTATCGGCAGCAAATATAAGCTGCTGATTCCATTACGGAATTAAACAGAAAATTCATAATTAATCAATATAATTAATCAATATAGGGTGGCAAAAAATTTCGCAGAATTTTTTTGCCACCAGCGGCCTAGTGGGAAAAAAGTAAATAGTCATAGACCATTTATAAATTCAACAGCAAAATTAAGGAACGGCCATAATAGGCCATTCAACCCACTAGAAATAACAGCCAAGGCTTCAACCGCAAAACAATATTAATTCCGTAAACCAGGAGAAAATTTAAAAAACATTTACCCTGTAATACTTTATACGATGCATCGTTTCGTCTAATCTTTAATGGTAAATCAACCTGATTAAATTAAATCAAGCTAATCTTCCATAGGCCAGTAGATTCATCAGTAAAGTCAGCCAGATCGGGGCGGATATTTTCACGACGCAGTTCCACTACTGTCTCGGCAATATCTGACCTAAAATTTTCAAATCATCGCACTCGCGACAAATTTATCGGCAGCAAATATAAGCTGCCGATTCATTACGGAATTAAACAGAAAATTCATAATTAATCAATATATTGATTAATTATGAATATATTGATTAAATATATATATATACATACATATATATATATATATATATATATATATATATATATATATATATATATATATATATATATATATATATAGAGAGAGAGAGAGAGAGAGAGAGAGAGAGAGAGAGAGTGCGTAAGCTATCTGAGAACATCAGCTTATTCAAGATATGAATATCTCGATTTTTAAAATTTGCCAGATCTTTCATCTACAAAGTTTGTAAGGAGTTAGTGACTGAATATGGAAACGTATCACCAGTATCAAAGCATAAGAAGCATTCTAAACGCTCTGAAATAATCAGAACGTCTGAATTTAGCTAACAAGTTCAAGTGACCATTGATTACATTCCTAGAAAGTCCATGAGGTCAATTGCAAAAGATCTCCATGTGTTAGAAGGAACACTCAGAAATGTTGTTGACGAGGACATCAGATATAAGTCGTATATGATGAGGAAAGGTCAATTTGTCAGAAAAAGCAGAAGAAAATCACTACACCAGATCTGAAAGGTCCTTAAACAAACTGAAAAATCCAACAGAAGATTTAATTTGGTTTCTCTCAAACGAGAAAAACTTCGACTGAGATGAAAAAGTTAACAGAAGAAATAATAGATGGTTATGCACAGATACTTCTGAAGTACCAAGTGTTATTCATACAAAATTTACTGCAACTACCATGGTTTCAGGGGTTGTCAGCAATGAAGGATGTGGTAACTCCTAGTTCCTTTCCACAAGGTCTTAGAGTTAACACTGCCGCCTACATCGAGGTCATGGAAATAATTTTTAAGCCCTCAATAGTCACTGTATGCAATGGAAAGAAATATGTGTTTCAGTATAACTCTTCACTAACACAGATGGGTCTAGTAACATAAGAACGGATGGCATAAAATTTTCATGATCACATAACCTCTACCATTTGAAATCCTAATTCCCCAGATCTCAATCCATTTGGACTATCATATGAGGAGCGTTGTTGAGAGAGAGGTCAATGAAAACGCTCATAACATCAAAGATATGTGTATATATATATATATATATATATATATATATAAGTTTAACAATTAAGGATAATCTCTTAATAAGGGATCTTAACAAGAAATTATCAGGCAGCTAGCGTGAAAACCTCATAAAAGAAAAGAATTCGAAAATAATTTTTTTCTTTTGAACAAATTAATTATATCTATATTGTATAGAGGGCATTATTACACATAAATGCCTCACACTAAGAGGGACAAAGTCATTACTACTACCCAATTATACTAATCATACCCAAATGCAGTTTTTCAAAGCAAGACATTTAAAAAAATGAATTTAGTTCTGTATCACCGTGATTTCACATTCAACTTTACGTCTTATGATCCTCAGCAGAACTGATTCAGAATCAGTTCTGCTGAGGATCATAAGACGTAAAGTTGAATGTGAAATCACGGTGATACAGAACTAAATTCATTTTTTTAAATGTCTTGCTTTGAAAAACTGCATTTGGGTATGATTAGTATAATTTGGGTAGTAATGACTTTGTCCCTCTTAGTGTGAGGCATTTATGTGTAATAATGCCCTCTATACAATATAGATATAATTAATTTGTTCAAAAGAAAAAAATTATTTTCGAATTCTTTTCTTTTATGAGGTTTTCACGCTAGCTGCCTGATAATTTCTTGTTAAGATCCCTTATTAAGAGATTATCCTTAATTGTTAAACTTATTCCGAAATACTTTTCATTACCCGACATGCAGTTCGTAAAAAGCCCGCCATTTACCGGATATATGATTTATAAACATTCCATGTGCCTGGCCGGAGTGAGCAGTTGTCTGTTCGTCTTCGCTACGTAAGGTTGGTAGTTTATTTATGATGTGTTCAGAATCAGTTCTGCTGAGGATCATAAGACGTAAGTTGAATGTGAATCACGGTGATACAGAACTAAATTCATTTTTTTAAATGTCTTGCTTTGAAAAACTGCATTTGGGTATGATTAGTATAATTTTGGTAGTAATGACTTTGTCCCTCTTAGTGTGAGGCATTTATGTGTAATAATGCCCTCTATACAATATATATATATATATATATGTATATATACATATATACATATATGCATATATATATATATATTATATATATATATATGTATATATACATGTATATATACATAGATTTATATGTGTATATGTGTGTGTGGCTATATATACATATATATATGTATATATGAATGTATGTGTATATATATATATATATATATATATATATATATATATATATATATATATATATAAAGAATAAAATGTTTTGGATGGTACAACATTGCACTATAATACAGACAATGGGCTATATACCTGTTGAAATTTTGTCATCCATAGTCTGATAAGATATTTCGAAATAACATTCCTTCTTTAGGTAATCTTAGATGGTGTCGCTGTTTACCCGATTATAGCAGCGACTCTAAGAATGTTCGAAGAAGGAATGTTATTCCGAAATATCATATCAGATATATCAGACTATGTATATATATATATATATATATATATATATATATATATATATATATATACCAGTGTAAAAAAATAAATGCGAAACAAGTTTGAAAATATATTACTCGAATACCAAAGGTTGAGTAATGTGCTTTATTAAAAAGCAGCAAAAATATCAACTAATCTGTTACTCCGAGGTTCATGGTCCCGTAAAACTCTGAATAACAATTTTATGTGATATTTTTGCTGTTTCTTAGTAATATATATATAATATATATATATATATATATATATATGCATGTATATGTATGAATATATATATATATATATATATATATATATATATACGCATACATATACAGTAATCTCCCTCGACTATTGCGGTTCTTACGTTCCAAAGCAATCCCGTGATATATATTATATATATATATATGTATATATAATATATATATTATTTTCACACATATATGTATATATACATATATACATATATGCATATATATATATATATATATATATATATATATATATTATATATATATATATATATAATTATATATATATATATATACATTTGCAATTAAGGACAACTACTTAATAAGGAAAACTTAACAAGAAATTGTCAGGTGATAGCGTAAAAACCTCATAAGAGAAAAAATTTCGAAAATAATTATTTCTTATTGAACATATTAATTTATATATAGAGGGCATAATTATACATACATGCCAGGAGGCATTATATATACCTGCCAACGCTAAGAGGGACAATCAGTCATTTCTGCCAAAAATATTACTAATCCCACCGAATGCAATTTTTCAAAGTAAGACATTTAAAAATATATAGGCCTGTATCACAGTGATTTCATACTTACGTAATCATCAGCAGGCCTGAATGCATTATAAATAAACAACGACGACCTTGCCTCGCTTAAGCCGAACAGCTAACTGATCAACATCAACGAAGCACATGGGTGAGTTTATATATATTACATCCGGGTGAATGGCAAACTTTTACAAAATTGCATTTCGGGAGAGGAAAAGTTTTTTCGGAATAAAAATTTTGCAATTAAGGACAACTACTTAATAAGGAAAACTTAACAAGAAATTGTCAGGTAGATAGCGTAAAAACCTCATAAGAGAAAAAATTTCGAAAATAATTATTTCTTATTGAACATATTAATTTATATATAGAGGGCATAATTATACATACCCAGGAGGCATTATATATACCTGCCAAACGCTAAGAGGGACAATCAGTCATTTCTACCAAAAATATTACTAATCCCACCGAATGCAATTTTTCAAAGTAAGACATTTAAAAATATATAGGCCTGTATCACAGTGATTTCATACTTACGTATCATCAGCAGGCTGAATGCATTATAAATAAACAACGACCTTGCCTCGCTTAAGCCGAACAGCTAACTGATCAACATCAACGAAGCACATGGGTGAGTTTATATATATACATCCGGGTGAATGGCAAACTTTTACAAAATTGCATTTCGGGAGAGGAAAAGTTTTTTCGGAATAAAAATTTTGCAATTAAGGACAACTACTTATTCACACCACTTCACCCGGATGTAATATATATAAACTCACCCATGTGCTTCGTTGATGTTGATCATTTAGCTGTTCGGCTTAAGCGAGGCAAGGTCGTTGTTTATTTAAATGCATTCAGGCCTGCTGATGATTACGTAGTATGAATCACTGTGATACAGGCCTATATATTTTTAAATGTCTTACTTTGAATAATTGCATTCGGTTGGATTAGTAATATTTTTGGTAGAAATGACTGATTGTCCCTCTTAGCGTTTGGCAGGTATATATAATGCCTCCTGGCATGTATGTATTATGCCCTCTATATATAAATTAATATGTTCAATAAGAAATAATTATTTTCGAAATTTTTTCTCTTATGAGGTTTTTACGCTATCTACCGACATTTCTTGTTAAGTTTTCCTTATTAAGTAGTTGTCCTTAATTGCAAAATTTTTATTCCGAAAAAACTTTTCCTCTCCCGAAATGCAATTTTGTAAAGTTTGCCATTCCCCGGATGTAATATATATAAACTCACCCATGTGCTTCGTTGATGTTGATCAGTTAGCTGTTCGGCTTAAGCGAGGCAAGTCGTTGTTTATTTATAATGCATTCAGGCCTGCTGATGATTACGTAAGTATGAAATCACTGTGATACAGGCCTATATATTTTTAAATGTCTTACTTTGAAAAATTGCATTCGGTGGGATTAGTAATATTTTTGGTAGAAATGACTGATTGTCCCTCTTAGCGTTTGGCAGGTATATATAATGCCTCCTGGCATGTATGTATAATTATGCCCTCTATATATAAATATATATATATACATATATATATACATATATACTTATATATATATGCGCACATTTTCATTCGTGTATGTGTGTGTAGTGACGTGCTGCTGCACACCCTCGCAGAAATACAGAGATACACGTGTAACCATATAAGCACGTTCATACACTCAGATATGCAGATATATTCTTGCACACACCACCCTTATCTACTAAACCTCCATCCACGCGACCCATTTCCTATCCACAATGCGGTTGATATCCTGTTCACCATGCGGTATTCTCCAAGTAAATTATTATCACTAGTATACCAATACTAAAACACTAATCTACGTCACGTTCCTCGACCAGTCGCAACCCAATTTACTGTAATAACACTCAGCCACTTTTGTTCAAATTCAAAATGGCTGAATATATTAGCATCATGCTTGAAACTCGGAATACCAACGAAATTGAATCAAACTGTTTTGATCCACACACACATACACAGTTACACGCACATTCACACATATACGTAATTACTAAGGGATTTCTCCGGGTGGTTACCACAGTTAGCTCACGTTTAGTTCTTCAAGGTTAGCATATAAAACTTATAATAATTTTCATATAAGAATTTAGAGAATTATTCCATTGGATTATTCTAAATATATCGACTTTAACCATATAGGATTACAGGAGTATTTGAGATCAATAATAATAATAATAATAATAATAATAATAATAATAATAATAATAATAATAATAATAATAATAATAATAATAATAATACCAGGCTGTGGTTCTCATGGCTACTGATCTTAACTGATTTGAAGGGTTATCATGTACATTGTTTTGTCCTGGTATAACAGATCGGCTACAGCAAATATTCTGCTCAATACCACAGATTTGCTTGTCAGTTGTTTGAACTTCACCAGTTTACCATGGCTGACAATATGTGCATCTCTGATCACGAGCAGAGGTAGTGGGGAAGCATCAAAGCCATGTGTTGAGAAGGATTCTTGGGGACTGAATATTTCTTATCTAGAAACATGTGTGTTTTGTTCAACATCTTTAAACAACCCTTATTTAGGGACCTTTTGAACGGGATGGGTTACTCGACCAGAAAAACATTCTAACTCGGCCCCACCTGCAAGGTCATGTGCTGTTTATCTTGATATGAGATGACGATGTCGCGCACATATGGTTGTGATGCATGTGCCTAGTGTACCCTTATCAGGAGGTGAGTCATGATGGGTATACTGGGCTTCGTATATTTTACCCCAGTGTCACTTTGATGGCATGCACTGCTCTTTCACATAATAATATTAATAATAATAATAATAATGATGACGATGATGATGAGGATGAGGATGATGATGATGATGATGATGATGATAATAATAATAATAATAGTAATAGTAATAGTAATAATAATAATAATAGTAATAGTAATAGTAATAGTAATAATAATAATAATATAATAATAATAATAATAATAATAATAATAATAATAATAATAATAATAGTAAAATGTAGAGAGTAACCACAACACACCAATGCCAAATAATATAAGCACTAAGACTGTAAAAGACGAAGACAGACGTAGCATGTCCAACAAAAACGAAGTAAACAATGAAAGACAACAAACCCAGATCGTAAGAATATATATTGATGAGCAAAATGCACTACAGACAATAATGTAAACGAGAAAGAATGCGAAAAATCTAAAACCTGGAAGCAGTAAAGGTGGAACTAACGATTATGATACACCAAAATTGAACATAATCAAAGAACTGAAAGCCAGAGATCTCAGTATAGACCACTGATTGTACATCTCCAAAATTAAAATCGATACTAAAACAACATCAATAATAAATAACATTAAACTGGCCGTCACATAACTAATAGCCAGAGAAACAAACGTCAATATGACCAGGTTAAATTATATAAGATATGCAGCAGCCTCTGTGGCCACAAAAGAAGTTGGATACTCCCTCAGAGACTTCGAAACAGGTGTACCACAACCCAAACAATCCCAGTGGATAAATAATACCAAGAAAAAATAGAAAACAAGAGGAAAAGGTTTATCGAACCTTAGTGATACTAGTAGACAATCAACACGACTAAGTAACAAGAAGAGTAGAAAAATACCACATAGATACAAAATTACAGAACTAGGTGTACCTGAACTAAAAGAACAGCTAAAGCAAGAAATCCTCGCATGAGAAACGCCAACGTTTCTCTGAACAAAGCAAACAGTACAACTCCAACCCCAAAACATTCTACCAAGAACTTGGCAAAAATAAAATAGTAGACGAAGTGGAAGAATATTGGAAAGAAATTTGGTCGGTGAAGGAACAATCTCAGAAAAGGACTATCAAAACAACGAACAAAGCACCTGAACAATTCTGGAACTCTATAACAACTGAAGAGGTCAACCAGGCACTGCAAAACTAAGGAACTGGAAGGCTACCGGGCATGATATTTCAACTTCTTGGATCTTAACTTCTGGTTAAAATACCTAATAGGAACACATAAAAAGCTAGCTGATAAATTTAATGAAATACTAGCAGAGCCAGAGACAATGCCTGAATGGCTCACGAAAGGATAAACTATCATTATTCCCAAATCCAATGAAACGGCACACCCACAAATTTACTGACCTCTAACTTGTCTCACTAAAATTTATAAAGCCTTTACTGCAATAATATTGCAGTGTATCAGCAAGCATTTGGAAGAAAACAAGCTGTTCATGAAGAACAGAAGGGATGCTGCAAGTGTTCATACGGCTGTAAATAACAGCTACTGACCAATAAATAGTTTTCCCTACACAGGGATCATAGAAACACTTGCCATGAACAAGGTAGCACCAATAATCACAAAATGTTTAACATGTTCGTTCCATAAATAAAAGGCAGACAGTGTTACAGCTCCGGACAAAAGAGGGACTCATAAAAACCAAAGCCACCTCCATTAGAAGAGGAATATTCCAGGGAGACACGCTCTCTCCACTCCTTTTCTGCTAGGTACTGACACCTTTATCTGACAAGCTAAACAGAACTGGATATGGATACAACTTTTACGGTGAAACCTCTGATATATGGACCCTCTAAAACCGCATGCTACAAATGATACACAGCTGGAAACATTACTACTGACAGTACATGATTTTGCCAAAGACATAAACATTTACCAAAGAATAAACTTATTATCTTTCTTTTCATTGTATGTTTTTGGTCATTTCTGGTAGGGAGGCATTGGTCTTGTGCTGTAATTAAAAGAAGAAAACTTGTTAAGAGTAGGAACATCACACCAGATAAAGCAAATAATGTAAGAGAATTAGACCAAAGCCAGACATACAAATACTTATGACTCAAAAAAGCTAGGTATGATACAACAAACACAAATGAAAAAGAAAATCAAAATGAATTCTATATAAAAACAGAGCACAATGCGAAAAACAAAATAATAGTTTATCAACACTCTAGCCGGCCCAGTTATAAGTTACAGCTACAATATATTTAACTGGATTCTAAATTAACTTATTAAAGTATACAGGAAAACAAGAAAAATAACAACAGGGTTTAGGATGTACCACCCAAATTTTGTCATAGAAAGGTTATATATACAACACATCGAATACAGCTAGAAAACTATTACAAAATAACTACCATACGACTAGAAAAATACCTACTTCAGAAGCAAGAAAATCTACTTCAAATAACCACAAAACACGAACAAAACTAAAAACTGACAAATGCAAAAAAAAAGACGTCGTAGTACCTAACACGTATGAAGAAAAAGAAGAAACAAAAAATGATGTAAAACAACTGAAATCCAAACTAATATTGGAACAGAAACAGATCATGATAAATCCAAGGTAAGAAAAAAATTCCCCTCGTGGCAAATATTGCGTTAAACTAAATAGAAAAGAAATAGACAAAGCAAAACCCAGCAATGGCTGAGAAACTCAGGAGTCAAAGAAGATAATGAAGGATTTTTTAATTGCAGCACAAGACCAATGCCTCCCAACCAGAAATTACCAAAAAACATACAAGGAAAAGAAACATAACAAGTAACTGCATAATATGAGAAGATAGACAAGAAACAATAAGCCATAATGTCTCTGGCTGTCCAACCATTGCTAAGAAGGAATATATTCACAGACACGGGTTGGAATCTATATACACTGGAAGCCAAGCTAACACTATGGAATAACAAGAGAATTAAGATGGTATAGGCACACACCAGAAAAGGTCATAGGAAATGAGAAAGCAGCTTTACTAAGAAATATGCCAATACACAAAGATAGAGAAATTAAGGCTTATAGGCCGGATATAGTTGCCAGAGGTTAAGATAAAAAATGCTTTCTTAATCGATGTATCGATACCAACAGGTTACAGTATTTCTCTAAAAGAAACGGAGATACTTTCAAAATACAAAGATCTGGAAATAGAAGTAACTCGAATGTGGAGCCTATAAAAATATTCAGACAAATACATAACTAAAACACCAGGACTAACAAGTATATATAACATAGAGAAAAATAACAATACTAGACACCGCACACATGCTAAGTAAAACACTTTCAATACATTAACAATGTATCACAATGTATCACAAAAAACCACAGCATACACCCAGGCACATAGAGCTGCGCTCGGCAGTGCACTGGAATCACGAGATAACTATAAGACTACTCTGAATAATAATAATAATAATAATATTAATAATAATAATAATAATAATATAATAATAATAATAATAATAATAATAATAATAATAAAAAGGAAAGGGAAAGAAAAAAAAGTAAACAGGTTTGACCTCTCCTGTCCATTAATGTCCTTTGTCTCTTGGGCTATCTCTCCACCATCTGCTGAATCTATTTATAGACCCATATAGCATGACCTCATTACCAACTACTTCCCCAAACAATGGTAATAGTGGTGGTGATGGTGATAATGATAAAAACAAAAATAACAATAATATGATACTGCTGTGACTACACATAAAACAATATCATTGATGATGATGATGATGATGATGATGATGATGATGATGACGATGATGATGATGATGCTGATGAGGATGATGATAATAATAATAGTAATAATAATAATAAAAATAATAATAATAATAATAATAATAATAATAATAATAATAATAATAATAATAATAATAATAATAATAATAATAATAATAATAATGACAATAATAACTGACAGATCCTTTTTCCCCAGTATTTTATTCTCATTTTTTCGAACTAATACAGGCAGAGTGAACCTTTTATAAGTTTAAAAGAGGAGGGGGAAAAAGGTAAGAAAGGGGGAAAAAAACTACGTTCGGAGATAAAACTATCAACAAAAATAATACAGACGAATACAGATCTGCTAGCCTTAAGAAGCTGCGCTACGAGCAATGTTTACGTGTAGAGAACCCTAAACTGACAGATCAATCTCCTAATGTAAGAGTGGAAGCTCGTCATGCTTCAATGTCAACAAAACAAACTACAAACCGCAATGGTCAACGCACGGATTACAAAAGACCACGTACCCGAAAATTGAACCAAATTCTGATTGAAAATCAGCTACTGGATCAATTCTTCCCAACACACAGGAGCTGGACGTACCCCACAACCGGAATATTTCAACAGATGGCCATCCATGATCGTCGCCAAATAATCAAAAGAAAAAGAAGGAAAAATGGTCTAGGGAAGATAATAAAGAAGTTCTTGCGGCCTTCTACCATGCCATATATTTCCCCACATACAAATCTAACACTGTACAAACATACTTAAACTGGAGACAGAAACATCCTGAAGCAAGACCCTACGTAGACAGTAACAAACTTGCCAACGTCAGAAGAAACATTATTAAAAAAAATTACTGACTGAAGTAGAGATTGATCAAGTTAGACAAGCAGTAACGGATAAAATGAACGAAGCTGCAGCTAGAGAAGATAATACAGAGGAAATAATTATAGACCAGCCCAGGGCTGATAAAAACTAAGTAAGGATTGAAAGAGTTAGTATAAGTGATAGGCAAAGTGAAATACTTCCTGAACCAATCATAAACACTAAGACAGATGAACATCAAATAGATAAAGAAAGTCACACAAATATTGACCCAACAGAACTACATGAGCTAAAAAATCAAATCATGATTGAATGGCTGAAAATTAAAGGAACCAACATGGATGAACGCGATACACTACCTAAAATCCGCAACTCTAACCAAAACATGAAAATAATTGGTAAAATCCGGCTTGCACTTAAGGATATAATTTCAGCTAATGATGTTGATATCACAGATCTCAACCACCTATACTATGCATCCACGAAAATCTCAACGATCCTATGTGGTGAAAAGATTAGAAAACGGCAACATTCCCACAAAAAGCCTTCTTGGCAAGAGCGTTTGCAACAAGAAATTAAACTATTTAGATCTGACATTGAATATTTGAAAAACCTTAAGGTTCACAAGACTACCAAACCTAAAAAAACCCAAGAATTAATGAAAAAATATATGAAAACTATACTTGATATTGATGCCACCATAGAAATCATCAAGCAAAAGGTATCTGCTAAAGCTTCCCGATAGTGAGGTATGCAAAGCGTGTAAGATTTTTC